>NC_084565.2:24912500-25007500 GCF_033978685.3 Nerophis lumbriciformis
TATATAGTGACATAGAATAGAACAAGGATGGACAATTCAACCCTTAACTCAACAATGAGTAGATGTGTGTATATGTGCAAATAAATATATTTACACAAATATATTATGTGTAAATATATATATATATATATATATATATATAAGAAATACTTGACTTTCAGTGAATTCTAGCTATATATATAAATAAAAGAAATACTTGAATTTCAGTGTTCATTTATTTACACGTATACACACATCTACTCATTGTTGAGGTAAGGGTTGAATTGTCCATCCTTGTTCTATTCTCTGTCACTATTTTTCTAACCATGCTGAATACCCTCTCTGATGATGCATTGCTGTGTGGCACGCACAAAAGTGATTTCATCAAATGCACTAGAATCTGGAATCTTCCATCTCTCCCTAGCATGGCCCAAAACTGGTCAATCTTTGCTTCCTGAAGGAAGATCTTCACTGCCGAGCACTTGGTAGTCCACTACTTCTTCCCGGAGGCTATCCATGTCCAATCGCAGCTGCGGCTTGGAACTTACAAGCGTATTTCTTCATCTTACTCTTCGTCGGCGTCGTCATGGCTGTATCTTCCTCATTCTTCTGCTTCGTCTCCTTGTTGTGTGCGCAGTTGTGCACTGCACTCTCTAAAAGCCCTAGATGTTATTGTCACATATGCATGTACAGTAGATGGCAGTATTGTCCTTTTTAAGAGTGTCACAACATTGCTGTGTACGGCAGACGAACTGCTTTACAGTAGACGAAAACGTGACTGCTGTTGTTGTGTGTTGTTGCCACGCTGGGAGGACGTTAATGAAACTGCCTAACAATAAACCCACATAAGAAACCAAGAACTCGCCCTCCATCCTTCTACAGTTATAACGTGATTGGGCAGGCACGCTGTTTATATTGAGACCTCCCGAAATCGGAGGTCTCAGGGTTGGCAAGTATGCATTATCTGTATGTAATATTGGCTGCATTTCAGACAGTTGTTTGTGTGCCATGTTGTTCCAGACCACAGCAAACGTTACCTAGCTTGCCAAAGATTGTAATAAATCTATTAAAAGAAGACAGCCTGCTGTTAGCCTGTTGTACACACACATCTACACCTTTGGACATTAAAATCCAGTAATTTCCAGGAGTTATCTCACCTTCTGAGTAGCCTCTGATTTACTAATGGTTTCTAATGTTGTAAAAATGTGTAGAATAAATATTACATTTCAACATTTCTGTCAACGAAGATTTCCTTCAGCCTGCGACACATAGTCATTTTGATAGTAGGCTGTTATAGCTAAAAAAAGACACTTACATCATGTGCTGCCTTCATTATAAGACTTATATACAGCTTTTCATTTTTTGCGGCTCCAGACAGATTAGTTTTTTGTATTTTTGGTCCAATATGGCTCTTTCAGCGTTTTGGGTTGCCGACCCCTGGTTTAGGGCGTCGAGTCTGGAGGTTTAACCAACGTACTATCGCACGGCCACACTAGCGAGCATCCGGCGCACTTGTTCTAGAAACAAGTGCGGCGAAAAAGCTGAGACAGAAGCAAAACACACCCCTAAAGTCAGTCCTTTCATGTTGATAGTACGGAGTCTGAGGAAAGTTTTGCAGCCATTCCTAAATCTAAGTCCTACTCAGTGGTTAGAGTGTCCGCCCTGAGATCGGTAGGTTGTGAGTTCAAACCCCGGCCGAGTCATACCAAAGACTATAAAAATGGGACCCGTTACCTCCCTGCTTGGCACTCAGCATCAAGGGTTGGAATTGGGGATTAAATCACCAAAAATGTTTCCCGGGCGCGGCCACCGCTGCTGCTCACTGCTCCCCTCACCTCCCAGGGGGTGATCAAGGGTGATGGGTCAAATGCAGAGAATAATTTCGCCACACCTAGTGTGTGTGTGACAATCATTGGTACTTTAACTTTAATTCGATAGAGAAATTCCGCTGTTATATGATACGCTATTATGTATACACTCATCTCGTTCATTGACATTTTGGCTTCTTAACAGCATTTGCCAAATTGGATCTTTTTTCTTATTTTTTTGCCCCCAAGCTTAATGCCAGCGCCCAACTGACGGAGCAGGTGCAGCTGATCGCTCTCAAAAGAGGCCGAATGGGAAGAAGAGACAGCGGCTCATGCATCACGGCCGGCTGGGGAGACATCGGCGACAACAGGACCTTGCCCGACACTCTGCAGGAGGTCAACGTCACCCTGCTGTCTCAGCGGACGTGTCGCAGGCGATGGAGGGGGGTCCCCATCGCCAGGACGATGGTCTGCGGCACAGGGTCGCGAGATTTACAAGGCTTCTGCTCGGTAAGATTGCCTCAAAACGAGAGATGTCTGATAATGGCTTTTTTGCCGATATCCGATATTCCGATATTGTCCAACTCTTAATTACCGATTTCGATATCAACCGATACCGATATATACATGTGGAATTAACACATTATTATGCCTAATTTTGTTGTGATGCCCGCTGCATGCATTAAACAATGTAACAAGGTTTTCCAAAATAAATCAACTCCACAAAGATAAATATCATTAATTATTAATAATAACAACATAGAGTTAAAGGTAAATTGAGCAAATTGGCTATTGCTGGCAATTTATTTAAGTGTGTATCAAACTGGTAGCCCTTCGCATTAATCAGTACCCAAGAAGTAGCTCTTGGTTTCAAAAAGGTTGGTGACCCCTGCAATAAAGTAATAAAACCAAAGTGTGATTAACGATTTTTCTCATGTTTGGGGCTAAAAAAGTTAATATTAGAACAGCATTAATAAGTGAAGTTTGCCTAATAGGGGACCATCCATACATCCATTTTCTACCGCTTGTCCCGTTCGGGGTCGCGGGGGGTGCTGGAGCCTATCTCAGCTGCATTCGGGCGGAAGGCGGGGTACACCCTGGACAAGTCGCCACCTCATCACAGGGCCAACACAGATAGACAGACAACATTCACACTCACATTCACACACTAGGGCCAATTTTTAGTGTTGCCAATCAACCTATCCCCAGGTGCATGTCTTTGGAGGTGGGAGGAAGCCGGAGTACCTGGAGGGAACCCACGCAGTCACGGGGAGAACATGCAAACTCCACACAGAAAGATCCTGAGCCCGGGATTGACCTCAGGACCTTCGTATTGTGAGGCACATGCACTAACCCCTGTGTCACCGTGCTGCCCTAATGGGGGACCTTTAAAACAAAATGCAAATTAGCACGGTGCAAATAGATGTTACCTCTGCTCATCAGCGCTCATAGGATGAGGAATTTATAAGATGTGAAAATGTCCCTTAATGATAGGAGCACAAATTTCAGCCCTTCCGACATAAGTGCCTGGTACTACAATTAAATACTCCCTGGTTGCCATTTAACGGAATACGGTAAAATAAACTAATTCGGCCAAAATACAAACAAGCTTTGGTAAAATTGTTGTTGTTCTTATTTTTAGGGTGATTCAGGTGGCCCGCTGGTTTGCGACGGCGAGGCTGCAGGCGTGGTGTCGTTCTCTGGGCGAAGATGCGGCAACCCCCGGACCCCCGATGTCTACACGCGCATATCGTCCTTCACAGACTGGATTTCCAGTGTGTTGAACAGCAATCAAACAAATGAGGCATCGTATGAATGAAGATAACACATCGTTTGTTAGTGCTGAGGTTGTTAAAAAAGCATGAGAATCAATTATGTTGACTGGCTTTATGTCTTTTTGCTGCATTATGAGGCATCATGAATGCTTTTGCTCTGGCAGGATTCATTAGGTACGCTAGCTTTAGGGTCAGCCTCGTTTGTCTGACATTTTTTAACTTTCCAAAGCTCATACAGAATTGTTTTCAGGTGTAACCACACTTGTGGATTTAAGGAAACGTACAACATAAATAGGTTTGAACAACTAAATTAAACTACATTATAAAATTAAGTTTTGTTGTAATCATTTGTTGTGCATTGTTACATTGACCGTTTTTTTTTTTTTAATATTGCCTTTTATTCAAATTCCACCAATTATAATTGCTCATCCTAACACTTTATAGGCCAGCATCTATAGCAGATCTAGGCAAATTAAGGCCCGTTAAGCTTTTCAATCTGGCCCGCCGGAAATTCCCAAATAATTTTTTTAGATCTTTAAGATGGAAACTGTAGCTGCCATTATGATGTGCAGTGATGTTTTCTAATGACCGTAAGTCTTGAACTATACAAAGTATTTCAATGGTCTCCGCTCGGGATGGTTTCCTGCTGACCCCACTATGGACTGGACTCTCACTATTATGTTAGATCCACTATGGACTGGACTCTTACTATTATGTTGGATCCACTATGGACTGGACTCTCACTATTATGTTAGATCCACTATGGACTGGACTCTCACTATTATGTTGGATCCACTATGGACTGTACTCTCACTATTATGTTAGATCCACTATGGACTGGACTCTCACTATTATGTTGGATCCACTATGGACTGGACTCTCACAATATTATGTCAGACCCACTCGACATCCATTGCATTCGGTCTCCCCTAGAAGAGTGGGGGGTTACCCACATATGCGGTCCTCTCCAAGGTTTCTCATAGTCATTCACATCGACGTCCCACTGGGGTGAGTTTTTCCTTGCCCTTATGTGGGCTCTGTACCGAGGATGTCGTTGTGGCTTGTGCAGCCCTTTGAGACACTTGTGATTTAGGGCTATATAAATAAACATTGATTGATTGATTGATTTAATGGTTGGAATCTGCACTTTTGCATGATATACTAGTTACTATGGTAATCTAAGTCAGTGTTTTTCAACCTTTTTTGAGCCAAGGCACATTTTTTTCATTGAAAAAATTCTGAGGCACACTAGAAGCAGAAATCATCAAAAAAACAAACTCAGTAGCCGATATCGACAATAAAAAGTTGTTCTTGCAATTGTTGGATATGAATTTAAACCATAATCAAGCATGCCTCACTATACTGTAGCTCTTGTCTCAAAGTAGGTGTATTGTCACGACCTGTGACATCACGCCTTGAATTATTTGGAGTTTTTTGGTGTTTTTCTGTGTGTAGTTTTTTAGTCCTTGTCTTGCGCTCCTATTTTGGTGTTCTTTTGTGTTTTGTTGGCATTTTTTCTGATGCAGTTTCATGTTTTCCTTGAGCGCTATTCTCCACACCTGCTTTGTTTTCGCAATGAAGACTATTTAAAAGTTGTGCGGACGCTTTTCTTCTTTGTGAGGACTCTGTCGATTGTCATGTCATGTACGGATGTACTTTGTGGACGCCATCTCTGCGCCACACACTGTAAGTCTTAGCTGTCGTCCAGCATTTCGTGTTTTGTTTACTTTGCAGCCAGATCAGTTTTAGTTTCGTTTTATATAGCCATGCTTAAGCTTTAATGCCTTTTCTTAGGGGCACTCGCCTTTTGTCTATTTTTGGTTTAAGCATTAGATACCTTTTTACCTACACGCTGCCGTCTGCATGCTGCCACCTACTGATATGGAAGAGTATAACATGCTTACTCTGCCGAACTCTAGACAGTACAGACACTCAACAACGGTACATTATTTACGGATTACAATTACTTGGGTGCAAAAAATATTTTTAACCCAATTAGGTGAATTTACATAATCTCCCACGGCACACCAGACTATCTCACGGCACACTAGTGTGCCACGGCACAGTGGTTGAAAAACACTGATCTAAGTCACAGCAGCTCAGACCAGGCACCAAGCAGTGTAGGTGGGGAGCGTTTACACAGAGCAGCGCCATAGCCTGAAATGCGGATGCCAGGGACAGACGCGGAAGGAGATTTTTACAACAAAGTTCTAAAGCTTAGTGATGTATCAAATTGTAGGTGGGGTTTTTTTTTTAACCCTTAGCGTTCATATTTTGCTGTGTTTGTTGCATTTTTATTGCGTTTCGCATGATTGTAAAATATATCGACCGAGGGGGGGTGTTGTCAATATTCAGTGTTTTATCGTTCATAGTGAATATTGTAAATCCCACATTCTATGTTTTCATGTACATTCTGGGTGTCTCATTCAGTAAAAAAATGGAAAATGCCGTTCCGTTTTTAGCATTCAATCATACATTATTGTGAGGTTTTGTATTAGTGTTCCTAAAAATAGATATGGCAGACCGGGGTGGTGGTTCCTCTCTTTAAGAAGGGGAACCGGAGGGTGTGTTCTAACTATCGTGGGATCACACTCCTCAGCCTTCCCGGTAAGGTCTATTCAGGTGTACTGGAGAGGAGGCTACGCCAGATAGTCGAACCTCGGATTCAGGAGGAACAGTGTGGTTTTCGTCCTGGTCGTGGAACTGTGGACCAGCTCTATACTCTCGGCAGGGTCCTTGAGGGTGCATGGGAGTTTTCCCAACCAGTCTACATGTGCTTTGTGGACTTGAAGAAGGCATTCGACCGTGTCCCTCGGGAAGTCCTGTGGGGAGTGCTCAGAGAGTATGGGGTATCGGACTGTCTGATTGTGGCGGTCCACTCCCTGTATGATCAGTGTCAGAGCTTGGTCCGCATTGCCGGCAGTAAGTCGGACACGTTTCCAGTGAGGGTTGTACTCCGCCAAGGCTGCCCTTTGTCACCGATTCTGTTCATAACTTTTATGGACAGAATTTCTAGGCGCAGTCAAGGCGTTGAGGGGATCTGGTTTGGTGGCTGCAGGATTAGGTCTCTGCTTTTTGCAGATGATGTGGTCCTGATGGCTTCATCTGGCCAGGATCTTCAGCTCTCACTGGATCGGTTCGCAGCCGAGTGTGAAGCGACTGGGATGAGAATCAGCACCTCTAAGTCCGAGTCAATGGTTCTCGACCGGAAAAGGGTGGAGTGCCATCTCCGGGTTGGGGAGGAGATCTTGCCCCAAGTGGAGGAGTTCAAGTACCTCAGAGTCTTGTTCACGAGTGAGGGAAGAGTGGATCGTGAGATCGACAGGCGGATCGGTGCGGTGTCTTCAGTAATGCGGACGCTGTATCAATCCGTTGTGGTGAAGAAGGACCTGAGCCGGAAGGCAAAGCTCTCAATTTACCGGTCGATCTACGTTCCCATCCTCACCTATGGTCATGAGCTTTGGGTTATGACCGAAAGGACAAGATCACGGGTACAAGCGGCCGAAATGAGTTTCCTCCGCCGGGTGGCGGGGCTCTCCCTTAGAGATAGGGTGAGAAGCTCTGCCATCCGGGGGGAGCTCAAAGTAAAGCCGCTGCTCCTCCACATCGAGAGGAGCCAGATTAGGTGGTTCGGGCATCTGGTCAGGATGCCACCGAGCGCCTCCCTAGGGAGATGTTTAGGGCACGTCCGACCGGTAGGAGGCCGCCGGGAAGACCCAGGACACGTTGGGAAGACTATGTCTCCCGGCTGGCCTGGGAACGCCTCGGGGTCCCACAGGAAGAGCTGGACAAAGTGGCTGGGGAGAGGGAAGTCTGGGCTTCCCTGCTTAGGCTGCTGCCCCCGCGACCCGACCTCGGATAAGCGGAAGAAGATGGATGGATGGATGGAAAAATAGATATAGCGGCCCCCAGACACTTTTTTTCTCTAAATTTGGCCCCCCGAGTCAAAATAATTGCCCAGGCCTGCTCTATAGTTATAATACTACTGCTAGTCGTAGTAGGAGTAGTAATTAATAATAAAATACAGTATATAAGAACTACACAATTTGTAGTCTTAATTTTCAAAGGAATATAGTTTTCTATAATTGTTTTTTGTATTTGATAACCCTCTCACCACCAGCCTATCACTTCATTGTATATAAACACTCCACTGCTGCCACAGTGGAGTGTTTTAAGTCTCGTCTTAAGACCCACTTTTATTCTCTGGCTTTTAACACTACGTGAGTTGTGTGGTCCTCTGTTTTTAAAATTTTGATTTCTATTTACTGTTTTAATTGGTTTTACCCTTTAAAATCGTTTTTAATCATTATTTATTTTATATTGTTTTTAATTGTGTTTAATATTGTTGTGCAGCACTTTGGAAACATTGTGTTGTGTAAATGTGCCATATAATTAAAGTGGATTGGATTGGATGTATTAATTATGCAAAAAAAAATTATTAAATATAATTGGGGAGACAAAACATTTCACTGCTCTATCTAAATATTATTTCTCTAAAGAAAGACTTAAAAAGTTGCAAAAATAGTTTTTAATTTGAAAAGAGTTACAAAAAGAGACAACTGGCATTATATAAAACTGATTTTTGATTTTGATTGGACGTGTCATTGTGAAAATGCTTAAACAAAAACTAAAAAGTGTGTTGGAGTTCGGGTGTTGGTGGGGGGAACAGCAATAAAGTCGTCTAAAAATAATTTGTGTTAAAAAAGGGGGCAGATAAATATAAGAATACTATTCTTCCATCTGCTCCTTTCTGGTCATGGAAATGTATAAGAATAAAAAAAAACAATTAAAGTGTGAACTGTACGTGGCTTGTACATATGCATTTTCATGAAAGGAATAAAAAGAAATGATGACGAAATATAATTAAATGTTTGTAAAAGTAAAAAATATATATTCAAAAAGTAGTAAAATACATTAAAGTAGTTAAAACATACTATACTTACTCTGCCTGCTGGCCCAAAGATCACACTTTGGCCTCCATTTCCCAGTGTTCATTGCGTGCCATCTTACGTACTCTCCCGTTGTTCGTGGCGCTAGGCATTGTGGGAAATGAAGTACGCATCCTCTATCTCCAGCCCCACACAGGTTTCGCGAGATTTACCGTGTGGTTGTGTGGCGTGGAGCAACGCTCGATTAGTGTGGCAGACGAAGGGAAGCATACTGATATGAAATCTACGTGGAGGTGATACGAACATGAGTCCACGCAGCTAGGATGTCGGGTGGTTAGCGTCCATTTCTGTCACTATTTTTTTGGAGCTGTGGAACTTTGGAAGAGCGGATGTAGCCTTTTTTTTTTTTTTAGCCGCCCCTTCTTGCTTCTGGGACGTCTGCATTGAGGTAAAGCTAAAGGCGAGAAAGGTGAAGTGTTAACACGACATGACGGTTTGACTTATATGTTGGACGACATCCAACACAGGTGAGACTTGTCGCCGCTTTCTCGCTCCGTATTGTCACAAATGCTAATATGTCACGTTGCTAGCACTGGCGTTAAAACAGAACTGGGGTTTTAGGCGACGGAAATACACAGGAAGTGTTTCCCTCGGACGTGATCCCATTGGCTGTTGGGACTGTCAATCACGTCGGATTATGATGACGTCACCCGGAGATGCCCTCCTCCCAGCGTTATCATATTACAATAATAAGATTGACTGACAGTTTTTCCTTTTTCTTTTTGGTTCTAGCCAGTAACTTTTTACATCTTTGGAGGCATGTCAAAGAAAAGAGGCAGGTATGTTCACACCAAGTTGCTGTACTTAAGCAGAGCTAAATGTAAAGAGGCACCACATCTGTATAGAAACATAATATTGTTCAAAACACCTATGAATAACATAATCCAGTCAGTGTGAAATTGCCTCACTTTAGCCTACAGTAAAAGTTTACAGTTATCAATCTACCTTGGGCCATAACAGTAGGTACACATGTGAATGAGATCCAATACAGGAGTATAATGTATCGTGATAATAAAAACAATGTTTATAATAGGATTGCATGAAGGGTTTACAAGCCAAATTCAACACATTACCTAAGAAAAATATCTTTACAATGTGAATTCATTAATTGTTTTAATGTATAATATAATAACTTATCAAAACATATTCATGTATGACTGATTCATATATTCCACAGCCATTTTAATTATGTAATAGCATTTATGTTTATTTAATGGTATTTTGAATTATTTTTACAGCCATTTATTTAATGGATATATATATATCAAAGATACACATGCAATATAAATATATTATTTTCCCAAACTTAATTTCATTTATATGTTCAATTATGTTTCTAATTTTTTCATACATAAAAGATGACTCTTTTGGAATTGCTAAAAATGTATACTACATTTGTTTTCTTTATGAAAATAAAAACAGTGGTCATCATCAATGATGTCAAAATAATCATAATGTTGATAATAATATTACAAATATATATCAAATTTAATAATTGTGAAATGTAATGTTCAATAAAAACGCTGAAACTAAAGAAAAGACTGACATTCAATGACCTTTGTGATTATGAAATTACATTTATAATTGTTTAATGGTGTTTGATTAACACATATTTATGTAGAATACATCTCATTTTATTAATATTTGTTTAGTATTGGGATTGCAGTTTGCAATGGTCCTTAAGTTGTATTAGTATATTGGGCCATAACATTGGGTACACATGTGAATGAGATCCAATACAAGAGTATAATAGTGCATCGTGATAATAATAATGTTTATAATAGGATTACACGAAGGGTTTACAAGCCAAATTCAACACATTACCTACAAAAAATATTTTTACAATGTGAATCAATTTAAATCTGAACCATTTTATCACATCACAATTCATTGTTTTAATGTATAATATAATAACTTATTATCAAAACATATTCATGTATGACTGATTCATATATTCCACGGCCTTTTTAATTATGTAATAGCATTTATGTTTATTTAATGGTATTTTGAATATTTTTTACAGCCATTTATTTAATGGATATATATATATATATATCAAAGATACACATGCAATATAAATATATTATTTTCCCAAACTTAATTTCATTTATATGTTCAATTATGTTTATAATTTTTTCATACATGGACGGCATGGCGCAGTGGAAGAGTGGCCGTGCGCAACCCGAGGGTCCCTGGTTCAATCCCCACCTAGTACCAACCTCGTTGTGTCCTGAGCAAGACACTTCACCCTTGCTCCTGATGGGTGCTGGTTAGCGCCTTGCATGGCAGCTCCCTCCATCAGTGTGTGAATGTGTGTGTGAATGGGTAAATGTGGAAGTAGTGTCAAAGCGCTTTGAGTACCTTGAAGGTAGAAAAGCGCTATACAAGTACAACCCATTTATCATTTATTTATTATACATAAAAGATTACTCTTTTGGAATTGCTAAAAATGTATACATTTGTTTTCTTTATGAAAATAAAAACAGTGTTCATCAACAATGATGTCAAAATAATCATAATGTTGATAATATTACAAATATATATCACATTTAATAATTGTGAAATGTAATATTCAATAAAAACATATTCAATGTGATTATGAAATTACATTTATAATTGTTTAATGGTGTTTGATTAACACATTTATGTAGAATACATCTCATTTTATTAATATTTATTTATTATTGTGATTGCAGTTTGCAATGGTCCTTAAGTTGTATTAGTATATTTAAATTTTTTTTTTAAGTTGTAATAATTAGACTTAGACTTCCTTTTTATTGTCATTCAAATTGGAATTTTACAATACAGATAAGAACGAAATTTCGTTTCATTAGCTCATGGTAGTGCAGGATAAAAAAGCAATAAGGTGCATATATAAATAAATAAGTTACTGTACAGATAAATATATTGCACTTTTTCATGTGCATCCATGTTTAGGATGTATGTTATATTGTCTTTTTTATTCCAGCGAAAACCAGAAACATCTGTGTATATGATATGCATTTCTATGGCAATGCTCCGGCCAAAATAACTGTAAACATATTAACGGTATACCTGTTTGTCAAAATTAGCATATCATCTTTGTAAAGGTTGATAACATTTAGAGATGTGTCTGGTGCAGTTTAAATATTTCCTTTCAGGGTCTTGTTCTGATACTGTATGATAAACCTATGCATTGTTTACTGACTCAAGTCAAAGTTCCCCTCTGAAAGGCAATTTATACACTTATTTTGCAGAAAGCGAAGCAGCGGGGAACTGAGTGACGCACTAACCCCTGACCCCAACTGCATCCTGGGACTTCGCATTCAGCACAACTGGCGCGAGAAGGGCAACCAAAGCAAATGGAAGGGCACCGTGCTGGACAGGCTCAGCGTGAACCCGTCGCTCTTCATGGTCAAGTACGACGGCTTCGACTGCGTCTACGGCATCGAACTGTTCAAAGACGAGCGAGTGTCTAACCTGCAGGTCCTCTCGGAAAGCGTCGGTAAGCTAATGCATGTTAAAGAAGTATCGAGATGTATTATACATTTCTCTATCACACCTTTTTTCCGTAGTGAACAACAGGATCAGGATACCTCCTGGGGCAGAGGAGCTGGTGGGCAAAGCTGTGGAGCATCTCTTTGAAAAGGAAGATGGAGAGAAGAACGAGTGGAGAGGCATGGTCCTCTCCAGAGCTCCCATTATGACCAATTGGTATTATATCACCTATGAAAAGGACCCGGTGCTTTATATGTACCAGCTGTGGGACGACTATGCCGACGGAGACCTCAGGATTTTGCCCGAAGCAGGTAATTTGTACGGAACTTCTCTAAAAGTTGTGTGGTCTTGTTAATTGCACCCGTGGGTCTCAATTGAAAAGTATGTAATGACAAACTAAAAATGATTTAACCAACTTGCACAATCTTTTTGACAAGCATACCATATGGGTCAACTGAATGAGTGTCCAAATATAAAACAACCCCTCTTTTTCAAGGCCTATTTGTTAGTGGCTCGACATGTGTTGATCACCGTTATCTTTTACATTACCATCGTAACTCCTCGCTTTAAGACACTTTTTTCCAGTTGATCTCTGTAGTTGCATTTCCGTTACAACCAGAAATGCGCAACACCTAAAAATTGCAATGAGAAACCAGTAATGGAAACACCCATATTTTGAAAGACCTCCCAATTATCGCTGAAACATTTTTGCGCTCTCATGAGGTGTTTTTTGAGACGTTTCGATATTGAAGTTTTCCGCAAAAGCATAATGGAAACACTTTTTCCACATTTAGAGGTCACCTAAACACTGAACCGGGGCAGACGGGTCGCCTTGGTCGCACTTCCGTTCGGTCAGCCGGTTCGTGCGAGGCGTAACCACTGCAATAGAGGCTGATCCGCAGGCTCGGAGAGACCCAAATGCCCGAACAAGTGTCAAGGGGGCCAAAAGGACATTGCCTTTAAGCTATCACTCACTGCCTTCGTCATCTATTGACATCACGGCAAGAGCAGTGTCTGCAATATCCTCCACAAAGTTAAGTTAAAGCACCGATGATTGTCACACACTAGGTGTGGTGAAATTTGTCCTCTGCATTTGACCCATCCTCTTGTTCACCCCCTGGGAGGAGAGGGGAGCAGTGAGCAGCAGCGGTGGCCGCACCCGGGAATCATTTTGGTGATTTAACCCCCAATTCCAACCCTTGATGCGGAGTGGAGGTAATGGGTCCCACTTTTATAGTCTTTGGTATGACTCACGACATACCGATCTCAGGGCAGACACTCGAACCACAAGGTTAATACAATTGATAAAAGCATAAATGGACAAATTAAAGAGATAGTTTGACAAAAACAGAGTCTTTGAATCGCCATAGAACTAAAATAATTAAATTCAGTAACAGCCGAAAAGAAAGTCACACACACAAAAAAAATAGACTGAGTAGACAATGAAAGAGTAAAAGAAACCACATTTTGGGTGTAATAATAGGTGATTAAATTAACTAGAAATTTCATATAGAGATATACAACATTAAGTGGTCAGAAATACATCAATAAAGCAAAATATGTTCCAGACCAAAAATCCCTCCATATACTGTACAGCTCGCCAGTGTTATAACAATAACTGAGTTATTGTGCAGAAATATGAGGAAATAACTACAAAAGTATGCTTATTCACTAAGCATGCTACAAAAAAGAAAGATCACTTAGAATAATACATAATGTTGAATATCGAGAACATTTCAACCCTTTATTTATTGAATCAAAATGATTGAAAATCAATGAGCGGTTAAAATTCTGTACAAAGTAAAATGAGGGTAAAAACTTGTTTTTGTTGGTCGTTCTGTGTATTTCTTTACATTTATTGCGCTGTCAAGTGCGTGTTTGAGTGCCAGCTGGTCGCGAAACACTGCAGGAATGTAGCAGCAGAGTGCGTCAAATACTGCCGCAAAATTTTACTGTGATGGAAATAAAAGCATGTTTTATTGTAAGTTTATGAGCTGGAGTATGTTTAGAACTATATATAGGTGTATTATTTTGGTTGATTATTTTTATAAGACTAACGTCAAAACAACAGCAACTGCATGCATCCAGGCATAGCTGCACACGTCCTTGGTAGAAAACATGGCGCTTGTTGTTTAGTCGGCCATACTCTCTCTATGCACGACTATCAAACTAACAGAAGTCTGGAGTGAAAGTCATAGAGAAGTTTCATATGCGCAAAATGTATGACTAAAGTATTAAAGCTGTATTTTTATTTGCATTTTAATTTTATTGACAGTATATTTAATGAACATATTCATTATTAATTTAGTTTATTTTTCATCGGTTACTTATGAATTTTTTTCTTATGCCGTATATTTGATTAGTATTTATCAATGTTTTATTAGTATTAGTATTTACTTACTTTTTCTAAGCAGCTTGGTTTAAGCCTAATGTTTGTGTGTTAAATAAACATTTAATTGGGTAAAATGTAAGTAAGGTAGTAATAACGAGAAAATTCCCGCGGAAATTTTGATGGGCCTGCTATCTGTGCCCTGGACCTCTGGCCGGGTGTCATCGGAAGCCGCCGTACTTGTGCAGAGTGTCCGAATTCGTCAGTTTTAAGTGTAACTACATAATGAGCAACAGAGCTGGCCTTCCTTCCGACGGCCATCCAGCCAAAACCAAAAATAGGACGTAAACATTTTTAGCCAGGGTTAAAGTAGACAAGTGTGTGAACAAAATGAGACGTTAAGTACCGAGCTGCGTGAAAGTATGGCTGAGCTACAAGAGGAGGTAATCTTGTCTTTTTGGCGTTTGTCTCAAAACAATCGTCCATTAACAGGGTATGTACCCATTAAATTGGCCCATGTTTTTATTTATTTGTGAATAGCATCGCCATGGTAACACAAAATGTTCCCAGCTTAAACTACCGCTGTCGGCGTGAGCGAGACCTTTCCGACGGTGTAACATACGTACTAAACATACTAAAATAATCAATAGCTGCAGCACTAATTGGAATGACATGCTACATTCACACAAATTCCCATTATAAGGTGTTTATAAGTGATGGCGAACAGATGTATCCAAATGTAACTACCACATTTTTCGGAGTATAAGTCGCACCGGCCGAAAATGCATAATAAAGAAGGAAAAAAACATATAAGTCGCACTTTTTGGGGAAATTTATTTGATAAAACCCAACACCAAGAATATACATTTGAAAGGCAATTTAAAATAGATAAAGAATAGTGAACAACAGACTGAATAAGTGTACGTTATATGAGGCATAAATAACCAACTGAGAACGTGCCTGGTATGTTAACGTAACATATTATGGTAAGAGTCATTCAAATAACTATAACATATAGAACATGCTATACGTTTACCAAACAATCTGTCACTCCTAATCGGTAAATCCCATGAAATCTTATACGTCTAGTCTCTTACGTGAATGAGCTTAATAATATTATTTGATATTTTACGGTAATGTGTTAAAAATTTCACACAAAAGTCGCTCCTGAGTATAAGTCGACTTATAGTCCGAAAAATACGGTATTCATTTCTAGTATATTTGGGTCAGTAGAGCACTTTCTTTAAATGTAAACGCTGAGCAATTTATCTTTAGGACTGTCTTGCAAGATTTCAGAATAGTAAATGTGTTGAGCAGAGATGTTTAAACCTTCTTCCCAGCCAGGAAAATATATACAGTATATTTTTAAACATCAAAACACAACGAGGTCACAATATGCTAAACATTTTAGTATATAAGAACAGAAAAAAAGATCATACCGTATTTTTCGGACTATAAGTCGCAGTTTTTTTTTCATAGTTTGGCCGGGGGTGCGACTTATACTCAGGAGCGACTTGTGTGTGAAATTAACACATTACCGTAAAATATCAAATAATATTTAGCTCATTCACATAAGAGACTAGACGTATAAGATTTCATGGGATTTAGCGATTAGGAGTGACCGATTGTTTGGTAA
This sequence comes from Nerophis lumbriciformis, assembly GCF_033978685.3. Taxonomy (NCBI): domain Eukaryota; kingdom Metazoa; phylum Chordata; class Actinopteri; order Syngnathiformes; family Syngnathidae; genus Nerophis; species Nerophis lumbriciformis. The sequence continues at coordinate 24,928,454 of NC_084565.2, forward strand.
ACGTATAGCATGTTCTATATGTTATAGTTATTTGAATGACTCTTACCATAATATGTTACGTTAACATACCAGGCACGTTCTCAGTTGGTTATTTATGCCTCATATAACGTACACTTATTCAGCCTGTTGTTCGCTATTCTTTATTTATTTTAAATTGCCTTTCAAATGTCTTATCAAATAAATTTCCCCAAAAAATGCGACTTATATGTTTTTTTCCTCCTTTATTATGCATTTTCGGCCGGTGCGACTTATACTCCGGAGCGACTTATACTCCGAAAAATACGGTACATGTTTAGTGTAATAGGTGATTTTTGAATTGCTATCAATATTAGCGTGATCTCTTGTAACGTTTAAACTTTCAAATATTATTAATAATAAATATTAAAGAAAACTGGCTGTGGCTTACAAATGGGTTAAATTATTTTTACAATTTGAAGACAGCTATTTTACATTTGACACTTTACTTTTGTGCCAATTTAAGTATGCATTGTAACAAATTGGAGTGTTAATGTTACTTGCGGTATAACTAAGGGGTTTATACCAGGGGGGTTCAAGGTGTGGCACAGTAAGCTTCCGAGGAAAATATAAGATTTTCTGAAACATTTTGTGAACTTTTCCGCTCACCCCAGACATTTAAAAAAATAGTTTGCTTTTAAAAATAACTGAAATTCGCAAGATTGGAAAACTGTTTCTCCAGCCGCAGCTCTTTCTACATAATTTCTCTGATTTTGTTGATTTTAAGAAAGGTGTGTTTGCTTATGTCAACCTGAACTTTCCACTTCTTGCCCCCAGAAAACAAGCACCTGCTGCCTGCCGACAGGAAGCCGGGAGAAGAGACGGAGAGCCTGGTGGGCAAACAGGTGGAGTACGTCACTGACAAAGGCGTGAAGAGGACGGGCCTGGTCATCTACCAAGTCCCAGCCAAGCCTTCTGTCTATTACATCAAATACGATGATGACTTTCACGTCCACGTCTACGACCTGGTCAAAACCACCTAAAGGAGACCCCAATGCCCTCTCACTCATTTTTGTTATTTAAAGCCCAAAGTAATTCATGCTTGCAATCTTTTTTTGGCTTTTTCTTTGTATGTTTGCACAGCACAAGTGTAGCGTCCGCTGTACTGTTCTCATATGTACGGTGCACACGGGCAGCGCGTCCTTGTTGTATTGTTGGGTCAGATCGGAAGCCCACCAAAAAGCCTTTCCCGCCAAGCCTGGATCAAGATGAGGGGATGGCCGAGTGTCTAATCCAGGCTTTAAATTAATGACCAAAAGAGTTGCACAGAAAGCCGAGCTTGCTAAAAAGCGTGACGTGCACAAGTCAGCCGAGCTTTAAATAACCCTTCACATAGGGAGGTAAGTCCATTATTTGTGGAATAATGTAGTTATTAAAGTGTAATTTCAGACAAGTGCTTTTCAAGACATTCAGCTTGTTTTCGCTGGTCGTCTGCTCCCTTTGACAAAAGCTCAGAAGAAAAACACCCTGTTGTGATGTTTCAAGCCGCCACGCGCTTGCTTCCACAATGACACTTCACACACACACACACACACACACAAAAAGTGCCTTCAGGCCCGTCATGTTTTGCAATATTGTACATATCTTAAAAGATACATCGCGGTGTATGAAGGCTTGTTTGTGTTGTGTTCAAGTGTCTAAATAATAGGCTGCAATGGTGGGTGTATTCTTGTGTTGTGTTTTTGCTTCTAAATGCAGTATGTTCTTTAAACCTATGATCATGTAATCTCCGCCGATATTACCAGGAGCACTTTATTGTATTACGTTTACATGTTTAGACTGGTAGATAGCCTCGCTTCAAAATAATGTGTCCAAATATGCTTTGTTATATAGGCATGATGTTGAAATAATAATTAAAAAAAATACTGCAGCACTTACAGTATTTACATTTCCACAAGTTGTGTAAAATTGTTTTTTTGTCGCCTGTTGTGATTGTTCTCGTGGATATGGCATCCAAACAATAAACAGGCCGTGTAGCTCACACCAACTCTGGTTCTAGTTGTGTCATTTCTCCACTTGATAGATAACCTGACTAACATAACTCGGGGGTTGGCATAGTGCGGCTTTCGAGCCACAAGCGGCTCTTTAGCGCCGCCCTACTGGCTCCCTGGCGCTTTTTCAAAAATTTATGAAAATGGAAAAAGATGCCAATAGTTTTTGTGTTAATATGGTTCCTGTAGGAGGACAAACATGACACAAACCTTCCTAATTGTTAGAAATCCCCCTGTTTACATTAAACATGCTTCACTGATGAGAGTATTTGGCACGCGCCATTTCGGAAGTCCTTGAATGCACCATCGTTTTTTTGCATGTACAACTTTCCTTGATGCTGCCACAGAAAGACGTGTTTTATGCCACTCTTTTGTCTCATTTTGTCCATCAAACGTCTTAAGCTGTGCGTGAATCCACAAAGGTGAGCTTTGTTGATGTTATTGACTTGTGTGGAGTGCTGATCAGACATATTTGGTCACTGCATGACTGCAAGCTAATCGATGCTAACATGCTATTTATGCTAGCTGTATGTACATAATGCATCATTATGCCTCGTATTTTAGGTATATTTGATTTCATTTTATTTGTAGTTTCCGTTTCCTTCAACTTGAAAACACACATATTTACCTTTGGCCAATCTAAGCCAGTCATTTCCAGGAATTATCACACCTTCTGAAAAGCCTCCGTTTTAGTAATGTTTTCCAATGTTGTAAAAATGTGTAGAATAAATATTACATTTCAACATGTCTGTCAACGAAGATTTGCGTCAGCCTGCGACACATAGTCATTTTGATAGTAGTCTAATAGAGCTAATATAGACACATCATGCGTTGCCTTCATTTTAACACTTATATAAAAGGCTTTACATTTTTTGCGGCTACAGACAGATTTTTTTTTATATTATATATATATATATATATATTTTTATTTTTTTTGGTCCAATATGGCTCTTTCAACATTTTGGGTTGCCGACCCCTGACCCAACTGGTCGTACCCTTTAACATTTTTATAAGGATTTTAACCATCAGTAAAAACCCAAATACAACTCAAATTTGACCCAATTAGATACATTTTCTAAAGTTGATAGATTTGTATCTTGTGTTTACTCATCTAAATATTTATGGGGGGAAAAACAAGTTATTGTTTACATAGGGGAACAACATTTATTCTTAGGTGCAGAACGAATGTTCATCAAAAATGTGTTCACATAAAATTGCTTAAATTTTACACAGGGAAAAGAAAGTCAGCCTGCTTTTTTTTTGTGCGAAAACTACACAGGCTGTCATACTAACATCAACTTTGTCCTCCCATTTCTAACAATTAGGCAAAAAGTCAGGGTCTTTGACACACAGCTTTTGCAGGTGATTAGATGGTGCAAGTGTACCTAATGTGTTAGAAAACACATTGAGAATATCTAATTCACTCACACAAGTGTAAGCATTTAAGGAATAGACAATTTAAGTCATTGTTTTTTAAAAACATATTTTCACTTTATAGCATTATGTACAACATAACCCGCACATCCATTCCTCTTTAGTGGAACCCTGATTTTAACATGCGTGCTTCTTCTATAGGCATTGAGGACATGTCAATTGAGTGCAACGTCTTGAATATTACTAACAATAAGCATCTACTTGGTGAGGTCTTTCACATACTGCAAACCCTGACTGGAATAGTCAGCTGCTTTCCTCGGACCGTCTGACAGCGCTGAAATGGACCGCCGCACTCCTGCAATAGACAAACACATCCTAATATTAACATCTTTTAAACCTTTATGACTAAAATGGTTACCTAAAACATTGCCTGTTCAGTTAACCCTTGTGCAACCTAAAGATTGACTATGCACACTTACTTTTCGGACCCAAAAAGGGATCCGCTCATAAAAGTGTCATCCAGTAAGTCTGCAAAAACATTTTTTTTTCCAACGTTCAGTTCCATCTATTGATATACATTTTATATAACTTATGTTTATTATGCGTTATAGCTTTTTTGTCAAATAACTTTTTTTTTTTTTTATATATATAATGGGAAAAAGCAAAAATACTGAACAAGAATTAGAGATAAAGCAGGTAGAACTTGGTTGAGCTTAAGTTCACTATATATATATATATTACGCGCACGCACACGCACACGCACACACAATACATAGCTTGTGTGAATAATTATATTATCCATCCATCCATTTTTACCGCTTGTCCCTCCCGGTGTCGCGAGGGTGCTGGAGCCTATCCCAGCTGCATTAGATATTTTTATAAATAAATATTAAAATACTTGTGTGAACTTAAACTCAACCTATATACATCCATACTGCCCAAGATAATTTTCATTGCATTTCAGTGGTTTAATCGCAGTTTAACTAATTGATGCTCATCAAAGCCCTGAGAATATGCTAATTTGTTTTGGTACCATTTGGTGGTCAAGGGGCGCAATTACACAAAAACAATATTTTCTCGTTTCTACTGTTAAGAATGAAATTCATTAGGTTTTCATGTCATAAGCATAGTAATTTACCAGGATCACAGTCTGTTAAAAAAAGCAGTTATAATCGGTGTCAAAAGATGTTTTAAAGCGGTCATATTATAATTTATTTTCTGCATTTAAAACACTTCCTTGTGGTCTGCATTACATGTAAGGGTGGTTCTTTGGTCAAAATGTTGCATAGATTTTGGTTTACAGACCGTTTTCAAGCTGCTCTCAGAACATCTCTCCAGGATGTGCCGTTTTGTGATCAATTCTTATTTACATGTCCCCACTTTGACTGCGTCTTCTCCCCGCCATCTTTGTTGTAGTTTTTAGCGCTTCCATAGCGAGTCTACTGACAGATATAAGTTAAAACAGTGCACTATAAAAAAAAAGAAGGCGCTTCTTGACTACAGAGCGGACTAAAATGGCGGACGCACACACGATACTTTGGGTACACTTTTACCATATACTGTATGGATAATCCGATTACGTTTTTCTCAACCGGTGACATCACAGATTGTGCAAATTCCAAATAGCTTGTTTGGCAGAAGTAGGAAGAAAGTCAATATTATTTTATAAATATCTTTGCAATGCCTCCATGGTTTGATTTCACATTTGTGGGACTTATGCAGATCCCAAATACACAACAGCAGGTACCAATCGGTAAGAAAAAATGGTTTTGCATAATAGGGAAAGGGATTTAAGGGAAAGTGTCTATATGTTATGTTTATATATCAACAATGTTGCAATCAAAAACACAATGCAATTTTATTGGGGGAATAAAGACCCTTTCGAAATTTCAGACCATGAACCTTAAAACTGATCTATCATACCACATAAGTAAAACATATAATGTCTGTTTGGGCCTGAGAGGTGTAAGTGGGTTGATACAGGTTTTATGATGGGTCAATTTGACTGTGGAGCAGATTTTTTTTAGTATTGTAATGGGGAAAACAGTCGAAAGTCCAGACAAAAGGGTGGTTTTAATTATGAGGTAGGACAGGCCTGGGCAATTATTTTGACTCGGTGAGCCAGATTTAGAGAAAAAAATGTGTCTGAGGGTCGGTATATCTATTTTTAGGAACACTAATACGAAACCTCACAATAATGTCTGATTGAATGCTAAAAACGTTATGACAGACTGCCTTAAAAAACGGAATGGAAGTTTTTTTTTTTTTACCAAATGAGACACCCAGAATATACATGAAAATAAAGAATATGGGATTTACAATATTAATTAATCCTAACTATTTTTACAGTGGTTAGATTAGATTAGATTAGATTTATTGGTCCCCTTGGGGAAATTCATTGTCACTGCCGTACATTGAAACACTAGACATTACACATCACACAAAAAAAAGCTCCGGTTGTTATGAAGCTGGCTGTGGCGCGTTCTTTCTGACGTCACTTCCTGTGTGGAGCGCAGTCTTTCTGACTTAACTTCCTCTCCGAACTCAGTTTGTAAACGATCAATGAGTCCATACAAAGCTAAGAGCCGGAGATTCAATAAATACACGGCGCACTTACCCGTGTAAAAATTGTCCGAGGAGGGACCTTAAACAATATATTAGTGTGGCTGAAACGGGGCTAAAGCTAAATAATTATTGGTTTAAGGGGTTATCCGGCTTACTGTAGACAGCGCCTTAGTTTACCATAGTAACTAGTATATCATGCAAAAGGGCAGATTCCAATCATTGAAATACTTTGTATAGTTCAAGACTTTGTATAGCTCCATCCTATCTTGCTGATTGTATTGTACCATATGTCCCAGGAAATGTGCGTTTAAAGAACTCCGGCTTATTAGTGACTCCCAGAGCCCAAAAACAGTCTGCGGGCTATAGAGCGTTTTCTATTCGGGCTCCAGTACTCTGGAATGTAACAGTTAGAGATGCTACCTCAGTAGAAGCATTTAAGTCCCATCTTAAAACTCATTTGTATACTCTAGCCTTTAAATAGACCCCCTTTTTAGACCAGTTGATCTGCCGTTTGTTTTCTGCTCTGCCCCCCTCTCCTTTGTGGAGGGGGGGCACGGATGAAGCGCTGGGTGTCCAAAGTCGGAGCCCTGGGTGGACCGCTCGTCTGTGCATCGGTTGGGGACGTCTCTGCGCTGCTGACCCGTCTCCGCTCGGGATGGTCTCCTGCTGGCCCCACTATGGACTGGACTCTCACTATTATATTAGATCCACTATGGACTGGACTCTCACAATATTATGCTAGATTCACTCGACGTGCATTGCACAGGTCACCCGGGGGGGGGGGCCCACATCTGCGGTCCCCTCCAAGGTTTCTCATTGTCCCATTGGGTTGAGTTTTTTCTTGCCCTGATGTGGGATCTGAGCAGAGGATGTCGTTGTGGCTTGTGCAGCCCTTTGAGACACTCGTGATTTAGGGCTATATAAGTAAACATTGATTGATTGATTGATTGAAGACTTACAGTAATTTGAAAACATCACTGCACATCATAATGGCAGCCACAGTTTCCATCTTAAAGATCTAAAAAAATATTTGGTAACGTCCGGCGGGACAGATTGAAAAGTTTAACGGGCCTTAATTTGCCCAAGTCTGAAGAAGGAGGTAAAATAACAGCTCACCTGAATTCCAAGTTTGGACAGGAGAGAATTCAACCTTCGGTATTGTTGGAAGTTGAGCCTAAGGGACGCAATAAAAAAAAGATGTTACTTTAATTAGTGCTGCCAAATGATGAACAATCACCATTTGCTTTCATGCCCAGTTTCATGGTATTGTTTAATATATTCCAATTGAAAAATATATATAAAGACAGAACAATAAGATCATATGGACAGCCGTAAGTGTTTACATTTTGATTTATATTTATTATTTTACTCATTTTTTGTCTGGTTTTGTATTTGTTTTGTATCATCCCGTGAGGTGTATATTATTTTTTATTCGGTTTGTACTTCATGAAGTTTTTGCACTTTTTTTTTTTTTTTCCATTATATTTGGATGTATTTGTTTGGTTTGTATGCTTGTGAATCTGGGCTATCCATTAACTACTGTATTTTTCGGACTATAAGTCGCAGTTTTTTTCATAGTTTGGACCGGGGTGCGACTTATACTCAGGAGCGACTTTTGTGTGAAATTATTAACACATTACCGTAAAATATCAAATAATATTATTTAGCTCATTCACGTAAGAGACTAGACGTATAAGATTTCATGGGATTTAGCGATTAGGAGTGACAGATTGTTTGGTAAACGTATAGCATGTTCTATATGTTATAGTTATTTTAATTACTCTTACCATAATATGTTACGTTAACATACCAGGCACGTTCTCAGTTGGTTATTTATGCCTCATATAACGTACACTTATTCAGCCTGTTGTTCACTATTCTTTATTTATTTTAAATTGCCTTTCAAATGTCTATTCTTGGTGTTGGGTTTTATCAAATAAATTCCCCCAAAAAATGCGACTTATACTCCAGTGCGACTTATATGTTTTTTCCTTCTTTATTATGCATTTTCGGCAGGTGCGACTTATACTCCAGTGCGACTTATACTCCGAAAAATACGGTGCTGTTGAAGGGGGGCAGGAAATAAGATTTTCTTCATCCTGTTCCTTCTCAAGCATAGGTGTGTAGATATGTGTTTTGTTGTTAGAGTTTAATCGTCTATTAATCAAAAAATGCACATCAATGAAGGAGATAAATAAAAAATGAATGAATGAATGATTTGTCAGTACCTCCAAGCCAAAGTACTTCATCCACTCCTCTACAGCGGGCGGTATGGCTGATGCGGCCCGCCCCAAAGCCTCGGAGCCCTGCTCACTGCTGCCCAGGAGCCCGGAATCGTAGGCGACATAGAGAGCCCCTCCTGCAATGGTCACCTTAGTGGCCAGCCTGGGAATGAAGGAGATATTATGATGTCGTAAAATGTCGTAAATAAACACCATTGTTGGCCCTGTGATGAGGTCGCGACTTGTCCACGGTGTACCCCACCTTCCGCCCGAATGCAGCTGAGATAGGCTGCAGCGCCACCCCAAAAAGGGACAAGCGGTAGAAAATGGATGGATGGATGTCACATTCATTTCTAGTACAGGACTGTAGCAGTACTTGTGTGTGCCCTTATTGCCTTACACTGAGGTTTAGCTCGGACAACGAATGAATGCTGAACAAAATATAGAATAAATATACACATTATACGGTGTTTTTGTCCGAGACATAATACACAGCTGTGTAAACAAGGGCCCAATTAAATGTGACCCCCAACTACATGTACACTGACCTAGCTTAGCTTGTTAAATCCGGTAGCTAGTTGTGCGTTTCACTTCAATGTACGTCTTAAAACGACAACAGCCAAAATAGGAAACACTTACTTGATCACAGGTAACACCTTTGCCGCCATGGTCCACAAAAGAGCGCTTTCCCTTTCAAACCAACAAGCACAGCTTTAAAGTAGACGCGGTGAAGGACACTGTTAGTTGTTAGCAAGGGTGTGTCAATAAAGTTCCATTCAATCCTCTGGTGAGGCTTTACGGCAAGTGTCGCAAATAAATGGCACCCGTCCAGGTTGTGGACGTTTTTAAACATATACAATTAATGTTTATTTTATTGTTACGATTGTTAAAACCTCTGTATCACATTGTTGATGAAGTTTAAAAATATATAAAAAATCCCGAGCTGTGCGAATTTGTGGGAGGATGTCGTGTGATGGCTGTCCAAATACAAAAGTGCGCAAAACGTCCTAAAATACAGACGACAGATCTGTCCTACTTCATTGAATAGAAGGTTTTTTTAAATTATTTTTACTTTTTTTAAATTTTCTTTTAATTTTTTAAAATCTTTTTAATTTATTTTCTTTCTTTTTTTAAAGTGGCGGCTTTTATTTTATTTTGTAGTAGTATTTTTTTTTATTTTTTTTTTATTGAACAATGTACATACAAACATATATTTTCAATGCACTTTCGAGTATAAAAATGGGACCCATTACCTCCCTGCTTGGCACTCAGCATCAAGGGTTGGAATTGGGGGTTGAATCACCGAAAATGATTCCCGGGCGCGGCCACCGTGGCTGCTCACTGCTCCCCTCACGTCCCAGGGGGTGATCAAGGGTGATGGGTCAAATGCAATGTGACAATCATTGGTACTTTAACTTTAAGTTAACAAATCTCAACAAAATCAAACAACAGGTTGAGCAAATACTGTCTTTTGCAAAACATGGAAGGAAAGAAAACTAAAGCAAATACAAATAGAATATAAAAATAATAACAATAAATAATAATAATTAAAAAAAAAATAGGATCCATCCATCCATGTTCTACCGCTTGTCCCTTTCGGGGTCGCAGGGGGTGCTGGAGCCTATCTCAGATAAGATACAAAATTCGAACAAACAAAAAAGATGAATCCGAATCACTTAAAATTTCTGCAATAACAAAATCAATTTTAGGGCTTTTGTATTTTTAATCAGTTTCCAAGATTTAAATGCTATTTTTAAATTATCAAGCCGATTAGAAAATTAAGGTTTTACTGTCATAAATCGACATTTGTGTATAAAAAAATGTTGCTGGTAAAATAATGTTAACAGTCTCTCTCTCACCACCTGAGGGCACTACAGACTGTGGATGCTTTTAAAAAAGACTTAAAAACCCTTCTTTTAAAAAAAGCCTTTTTTTAGATATATGTGTGCTAGTCCTAGCTATTAGGCTGTTCTAGTTTTTATTTTTATTTTTTAATTTTATTTTTTAATGCACTGTAGCACTTTGAGGTTGTTTGCTTTTACATATAAAATATATTATTATTATTATTCACAAACATTTCTAAGTTACCATCATTTATAAAAAAAAGGCCAAATTTGATCTCTCCTATAGAGAATGGGGACATCTCCACACCCTTGTCTCTCAGCCAATCTCTGATCTCCTCCCAAAACACATGTACAGTTTCACATCCATTGAATTGAAAGTATGCATTTGCAGCATCTCTCGTGGCGCCACATATCCCAACATGCCTTGCGTGCTTCTGTCCATCCATTTTCTACCGCTTGTCCCTTTTGGGGTCATAGGGGGTTGGAAAAAATGTCAACATTGGTGAACGGTTGGGAGGAGCGTAAATAAGTATTTATATGTAAATGCTGATTTGTTTGTAAGTAGTGGTGTATTTGTAAGTATTGTTTCTATAAGTGTTGATTTATTTGTAAGTATTGATTTAATTTAATTACTCATTTAGTTGTAAGTACTAATTTATTTGCTAGTATTAATCTGATGACTTTGGAAGCTGTAATTATTTTACTGTCAATCGTTGAGGTTGAATTTTATTTTACTAACGAGATTATGTGAACACATCAGAGCAGGGGTGTAGAACTTGTTTTCATTGAGGGGCCCCAGCGCAGTCATCGCGGCCCTCAGAGGGCCGCCTATAACAGTGAATGTAAGAATATAAATGTATAATCGCCTCATTATATCATTGCACAATTGCCTATGCCTTTTTTATATTAAAAATGTATATACAATTTAATAAATGATCAAATTAGAAAAAAATGGCGTGCATGATATTACAAAGGTAAGACTAAGTATTTGACCTCGTTACAGATGAATTGGTGTTTTGATGTAGAACAGAACAGAAGTCTGGAGCTTACATCAGAGAGAAGTTTCTCATTGCAAAAAGTATGTCTAAAATGATCAAGTCGCATTTTCATTTATACCAGGGGTCCCCAAACTACGGCCCGCGGGCCAGATACGGCCCACCAGCGTCCAAAATCCGGCCCGCTGGTAGTACCGAGTAAAAAAAAAAGTTTTATTTCTTTATTTTTATTATTATTATTTTTTAAATCTGTCCTTTAAGACCATCCATCAATCCATTTTCTACCGCTTGTTACTCTGGGAGTCTCCTAGCCGCTCTGGCAAATCATATTTTCTAAAAATGCATTTTCCCCATCGATAACGTGACGGCATCACACTCGCGCGCTCTTTCAGTCAATTAGTGCACGAGGGAAAAAATGGCGAAATCGTTGGGGAAACATAAAATAGACTCAGAGTGTAGAGTTTTTAAACATCAGTGGACATGTGACTTATTTTTGTTCAGTGTAAGGAAAAGGCAATTTGTCTAATTTGTAATGAGACAGATTGTGTATATATATATATATATATATATATATATATATAGATGGATAGATAGATAGAATATATATATATATATACTGTATATATATATATATATATATATATACAGTATATATATATATATATTCTATCCATCCATCCATCTATATATATATATATATATATATATATATATATATATATATATATATATATATATACATATATATATATATATATATATATATATATATATATATATATATATATATATATATATATATAGCTCGGTCCCCAATTTTTTTTAACCCAATGCGGCCTCGGATCAAAAAGTTTGGGGACCCCTGATTTATACTTTTTATATTGTATGTACATTTATTTTTTGTCAGTTATTTATGACTCCCTTTGTATGCAGTATATTTGGTTAGTACTTATATTTCTAATCAGCCTGACCCAAGACTATAAGGTTTATGTGTTAAATGAAAAATTATCTTTGTGATTAACACATGCTTTCATATCATTTGACAAGGTTGTTAACTGTAAGTATGTTAGATATAATTATTGAATATGATTAAAATCAAGAGTAAGAGTAGTAATTCAGTGTTAATACATGAGTAGGCCCCAGGCTTCTCTGTTAGGGTTGTACGGTACAACCTACTTGTAGCTGTTGCTGAGATTTTGCATGCTTTAAATATGTGTCATAAATAAATAAATAAGTTAATGATGCAGAGTTATAAAATATTATTAGAAAATGTGTGATTGTAAAATCTGAGCAAAATGTAAATGTATTGAGTTAATTGTGTTGCAAAGCGGAACGATTGTTGTGATGTTGCGACCCCACGAACAGTAAATAAGGCAGAACAGGCAAGAGGGGAGGGTGCTTGAGCACGTTGTCTTCAGCTCCTCAAAAGATTTAAGTGTATACATGGTGTTTACGTGACGTCACACATCCGGGTTATCCCGGGTCATCCGCCATCTTGGGAGGCAAACAAAACACACCTGGCCTAGTTGACACGCTTCACGATTATTGACAATAGCTTCGAGCAAACACTGGTGAAAGGCGCATAATGGTTATTTCCTGTTGGGTGAATGGATGTACAAATCGACGGGATGGATCAGTGCAGCGAGGATTTTTCAGTATTCCTAAAATTAGACACAACGAAGGAGAACAGACAAGGAAAATCAGCGAGGAGAGACGACGCTTGTGGTTGGCAAGCATCAACAGGAAAGAGGAGCCATCTCAACATTCCAAAATATGTTCTGATCACTTTGTAACAGGTAGGATTACGTCTCAATCTGTTTATTAAACATTTTAGAACGATGTATTGTTTATTTTTTTGTCAATTTGCTATTCTCGAAGCCCTTTATGGGATGGACCACGAAAGCGAAAGCCCCCCCTCCGACGTGTCCTCGCTAAACACATGGTTTTAATGTACGTTATATATACATACCCTGCCCACTACAAGCACTTTCTCGTTTGCAGTCATGCTTTTAACGTCGCTGACCCATCCGTTAATAAACTGGTTGTACGCCTCCAGAGACTTGAATGCCCTCAATTCCTCCATTGTATAGGCACTGGTGTAATTGACGAGGTAGTTCAAAATGTCTATGTACGTTATGGCCGGGAGGCATTTGTGGTCATACGTGAAACTTTGTTTCGGCACTTCGTACGGGTCAACGCCTATGCATTGTGTCTTCTGGTTGTATCTTTCCAACGTCTGGTTGTCCAAGCCTTCTTTATACTTCTTTTTTGCTGGTTTCTCGGCCATTATGCATACGTTTGTGAACGGGTTCGTATATATGAATTTGCTGATGTTGTACCGGTGCGCTTGCCTTTCAAAATGGCGGATCGCGCGGAGCATCATGGGAAATCAGTCGGGCGTGAAAACTATGTATTCGATGATTCGTGCAAAACTTCAAGCAAGTGATTATTAGAACCTCTTTTCGTTACAAGCAGCCAACGAGGTATTGTATTTTTGTAATTTAATTTCTTTCTGAATGTTTATTGATGTGAAATCAAAGTCTGATGTATTGTACTGTATTTTGTAAGTTCTCACGGCGTGTTGGCGTGTTGGCGTGTTGGCGTGGATGGTGTGTACAGCAAGAAGGAGGAGTCAATAAACGCCCGTTTTACAAAAAAGAACTTTCCTGTGTTGCCGTGTACCGAAAGGAGCTACAGTGAGAACTCGACTGCCTTCGCGGGTAGGAGAGACACGGGATCATACGCGCATGCGAGCAACGGAGATTAGCCTGGCTGTCAATCAAGTCGAGTTTCAGGGCGTGTCCAAAGAGCCCCGCCAAAGCCGAGTGGTGGGAGAAGAGGCGTGCTTCTGGAATTCACAAGGACTCAGGTTTATCACTTTGCAAACGGTGCTTTGTATGAATGAATAGAATTATGTTCACTTGCTGACATTGTTGTACTGAATGTGTTTAACTGGAAATTATTAGTCAAACCGTAAGGCAAAATAGGAAGGCTTTAGGTTTCAACAGGAAGAGTGTGTAGTTTCAGTTTATTCCACCAGGTGTCTCAGGCATTTTATGAGTTAAACCAAGATTTGCATGTGTCTGTTACTTAAGACAGCTATAAGACAAGATTGGTGAATTTCCTGTTAATTAAGCAAAGTGCATTTTAAATTAATTAAATAGGCCTACTAGTGATTAAAAAAATAAAAAATTAAGAAAGGCCTGAATGTTAATAATTAAAAATAGGCCCAAGTAACTTCTTCTTTATTAATAACTTTGCACAAGCTTGTAGGAAGCATTTACAACATTAACAAGAAAGTAAACATTATTCACATTTAAAAAGTAGTCTACATACTTAAATAACTGTAGGTATTTCAAATTATTAGTCTACTACCAAGTTAAATTAACCCTTCATTGTGTAAAAACATTGTCAATTGACAATCCTAATATTATCTCAATATGTCTGACACATACTCAAAGATTACAGAACAGCACACAAACTCATTAGCTCAGCCTGAGGTTAATGCCCAAGCTGCAGAAGGAGAAGACACTGTGCGAAGAAGCGGAAGAACTCGAACCATGACGGAAAAAGGTAAAGGACTTCAAGAAGAAAAATTGAAAGGCGTACATCGCAGATACAAACTTGCATATGAGAAATGGAAGTATAATGCAAAGGTAGCCAAAGAGTTGATGAGTGATGAAATCTCAGAGGAAGAATTAAACAAGTCGATAGATCATCTACAAGCCACATGTGCAGATGTGAAGGCAGTATATGAGGAATTCCGTCAAATGCAAGCTCCTGATGCAGATGTGCGACGTAAAGTGGATGCATGTGTATCGATGTCTGAATTCATGATTAAAAGAGCACAACAACTCATTGAAGGTGATGCTGCAGTGAATGAAGAACAGTGGCCAGATATCGGCTCCATTCTAAATTCATCAAGTCCATCATTAAAGTCACTATACCTTCGTTCGGAACACAACACTCACTTAAGTAACCTTTCAGTCAAGAGAGATGATGCTGTGGCCGAAGCAGCTGCGGCCAAAGAGGTTTTGTCAGTGCTAAAAGAGCAAGACAAGGAAGTCACTGAACTTCAAAGACTGGAGGCTGAAGAGAAGCTACGTGCTGCACAATTTGAGGCTGAATCTCTAGCCAGACAACAGGCAATGCAGAATCAGCTCCGAAAGCTTGAGCGCTTAGAGGAAGTCAAGAAGCTGAATGCAGCTAAGGCCCGAGTCAAGGTGTATGACGAACTAAGTGACAAGTCCGACGTCATTAGTTTACTACATAACATCAAACAACCTGATAAGGCACAAACCCTCAATGCATCAAGTCCTCCATTCATTCCTCAACAAATTCAAGAGCCAAGTCATAATCCCAGTCATCCCAATGTTCAATCAGTCCCACAAATTCCACCAAATTTTCAGATGCAAAGTCCTGATTTAGCAACTGCTCTCGCTGAAGCCATGAGTGCCAATCGTCTCCCAACACCTGAACCTACAGTATTCACGGGAGATCCTATAAAATACAACGACTGGAAATTGTCATTTCAGATACTGATTGACAGAAAAGGTATTCCAAAAAATGAAAAACTCTACTACTTGAGAAAGTATCTAAGTGGTGCTGCAAGGAAGGCTGTTGAAGGACTCTTCCTGATCGGCACAGAGGGAGCATATGACACTGCATGGAAGCTGCTAGAGAAGCGCTTTGGAGACCCTTACGTAATTGGGAAGTCCTTCAGAGATAAGCTGCATGCGTGGCCAAGAGTAAGCTCCAAAGATGGATGTGAACTGAGAGAACTTGCAGATTTTCTCCAAAGCTGTGAGGCTGCAATACCTCATATCAAGACATTAGAGATTCTCAATGACTGCACTGAAAGTCAGAAGATCTTGACAAAGCTCCCAGACTGGCTTGTGTCCAGATGGAACCGTAAAGCTATGAAAACCAGACAAGCGAAAGCTGAATATCCTTCTTTCAAAGAATTTGTGAACTTCTTATCAAATGAAGCTGATCTGGCATGTGACCCCATATCCTCTGTACAAGCACTCAAGAGTATACAGAATGAGAAACCAAGACAGACAAGAACTGAAACCATAAAGGCAAAAACATTGTCAACAAATACAACACAGAACACTGTCTCTTGTGTCTTCTGCAAGAAGTTTGGACACCAGCTGGAGAAGTGTAGAAAGTTTGCTGAAATGACAATCCCGGATCGCATCAAGTTTGTACAAGAAGAAAAACTTTGCTTTGGCTGTCTAAAGACTGGTCACCACTCTAGAAACTGTGAGGACAAAAGTAAGTGTGATACCTGTCGAAGAAGACATCCAACATGCTTGCATGATGACAACTTTCAGAAAGGTTCTTCATCAAAGAAAGTGGAGAGTGATTCAAATAAAGCACGAGGAACGGAGCAAATCCCTGCAACTGCAACAGCAACTACCAATAGAGTTGCCCAAGGCAATCAAGGCTCACATACATCCTCAATAGTACCAGTCTGGGTCTCTTCCTCAAAACAGCCTGAGCATGAGATCTTAACATATGCGTTGCTGGATACGCAGAGTGACACAACATTCATCCTGGACCAAGTTGCTCAAGAGCTCAACACAAAGAAGGAGAATGTCTGTCTACGACTTTCCACAATGTCATCAGTCTCTACAGTCATACCCTGTCAAAAATTGTCCAACCTACAAGTGAGAGGATATGACTTAGAAAAAATGATCTCATTACCACCTCTCTTTTCACGTGAGTTCATTCCTGCTGAGAGGTCGCACATTCCCACTACAGAGACAGCCCAAAAATGGCCTCATCTTGAACCATTGGTCCACAAGATTCCTCCACAATTGGAGTGCCAAGTCGGCCTACTAATAGGCTATAACTGCCATCAAGCTCTTCTTCCCAGAGAAATTATATGCGGAGAAGAAGGCCATCCATATGGTCAGCGAACCGACCTTGGATGGAGCATTGTTGGCTGTTCCAAGCCAGCAACTAAGTTTGAAGACGCAATTGGTGTGAGCCATAGGGTCATTGTACGACAAGTGACTCCTGCCGCACAACCTCAAAGTCAACTTAAAGATGAAGAGCACTTTGTCTGCAGAAATCAGGTCAAAGAGCCAAGTCCTTCAGAAATCATTAAGATGCTCGAAATGGATTTTACAGACCACTCAACAGACAACAATCCAGTCTCTCAAAAAGATCTTCTCTTCATGTCACGAGTGAAAGAGGGGATAAGACAGAAAAAAGATGGACACTATGAGCTACCACTACAGTTCAAGAAAGACAATCCAGCAGACCTTGCGTCTAAAGAAGCCAGTGCAGCCCAATTGAAGGACTCATGTTGGTTAAAGGGACCATACTTCCTTCGGCAACCAAATCTGTCAGTCAAACAAGTAATAGTAAAAGTGGATGACACTGACCCAGAACTGCGGAAAGCTCATGTTCATACCGTCAAAGCCGAAAACACAAACCCATTGATCAGCCGTCATAGCAAGTTCTCAGCTTGGTTCAGAGCTGTGAAAGCTGTCGCCAGACTGAAGAAATGTGTCAGGAGACGTAGTGGAGGTCAAGTATGGACAGACCAAACTACAAATCTTAAAGAAAGACGTAAAGCAGAGTTCTTCATCATCAAGCTCACACAAGAGGAAGCTTTTGCTGATGACATAAAGAAAATCAAATGCAATAGAGCTGAAAAACTCGGCAAACGCAACAAGCTCTACCGGCTCAACGCTTACCTTGATGCAAACAATATACTCAGGGTGGGAGGACGGTTGTCGCAGTCAGCCCTTCATCATGACGTGAAGCACCCTGCAATATTGCCAAGGAAATCACACGTGTCAGACCTGATTGTGAAATATCACCATGAGCGTGTAGACCACCAAGGAAGAGGGATGACAATGAATGAGATACGCGCAAATGGAATATGGATTCTTGGATGCGGAAGTATTGTCTCCTCACACATTTATAAGTGCGTCCCATGCAGAAGGTACAGGAGAACCACAGAAGTCCAACAAATGGCAGATCTCCCAAAAGAAAGAACTCTGACAAGTCCTCCATTTACCTACTGCGGACTTGACTGTTTTGGTCCATTCCTTGTAAAGGAAGGAAGAAAAGAACTTAAAAGATATGGGTTGATCTTCACCTGCTTATGCTCTAGAGCAGTGCATATAGAGACCCTAGACGACATGACCACCGATGCGTTCATAAACGCTCTCAGAACATTCATCGCCATCAGAGGCCCCGTGCGACAATTGAGGTGTGATCAGGGAACAAATTTTATGGGCGCTAGAAGAGAATTTGCAGAGCTACTCAAGGGCATGGATCAAGAGCGCCAAAGAGCAGTTGGTTGTGAGTTCATTGTGAACATCCCATCAGCAAGTCATATGGGTGGAGTCTGGGAGCGTCAAATTCGGACGATTAGAAGCATCCTGACGACCATGCTTGACAAGTGGGCAAACAGACTCGACACCACAAGCTTGAAGACGCTCATGTATGAAACAATGGCCATTATCAACAGCCGACCTTTGAGTGTTGAGCATCTTCACGATCCAACAGCTCCAGAGCCTCTTACACCAAACCATATTCTCACCATGAAATCTGCAGTAATACTGCCACCTCCAGGCCAGTTCTTTAAAGAGGATTTGTATCTGCACAAGAGATGGAAAAAGGTGCAGTTCTTGGCGAATGAATTCTGGCAAAGATGGAAGCGAGAATATCTGCTGAACCAACAACAGCGGCAAAAATGGCACAGCCCATCAAGGAACTCACAAGTGAATGACATTGTGATTTTAAAGGACGAGTGTACCCCAAGAAATGAATGGAAGCTCGCAAGAGTAGTCGAAGCTCAGCCTGGAAGAGACGGCATGGTGCGCAAGCTGAAACTAGTGCTCAGTGAGACTTCTGTTGACAAGGGCAAACCTCATACGCGACTGATTAATCTAGAAAGACCTATTCATAAAATAGTCACATTAGTAGAAGCCAATTAAGACGCACACACATACAGATGATTGAAACTGGTTTTGATAAAAATGGAAAATCCCACATTTCAGGTCAATGAGTGATTTGGTGGGAGTGTAGCTGTTGCTGAGATTTTGCATGCTTTAAATATGTGTCATAAATAAATAAATAAGTTAATGATGCAGAGTTATAAAATATTATTAGAAAATGTGTGATTGTAAAATCTGAGCAAAATGTAAATGTATTGAGTTAATTGTGTTGCAAAGCGGAACGATTGTTGTGATGTTGCGACCCCACGGACAGTAAATAAGGCAGAACAGGCAAGAGGGGAGGGTGCTTGAGCACGTTGTCTTCAGCTCCTCAAAAGATTTAAGTGTATTCGATGATTCGTGCAAAACTTCAAGCAAGTGATTATTAGAACCTCTTTTCGTTACAAGCAGCCAACGAGGTATTGTATTTTTGTAATTTAATTTCTTTCTGAATGTTTATTGATGTGAAATCAAAGTCTGATGTATTGTACTGTATTTTGTAAGTTCTCACGGCGTGTTGGCGTGTTGGCGTGTTGGCGTGTTGGCGTGGATGGTGTGTACAGCAAGAAGGAGGAGTCAATAAACGCCCGTTTTACAAAAAAGAACTTTCCTGTGTTGCCGTGTACCGAAAGGAGCTACACTACTGGTATTGGTATACTACCGCGATACTAATTAATCATATTCAGTACTATACCACCTCTGAAAAGTACCGGTCCACGTGGTGGATCTACACATGACATCCACTGTAATGATATAAAGTACAGGAGCGTATCTACTCTATACTACTATGATTAAATCAGTATTTTTTTAGCATCACAAAATCTTTTTTCGTTTTTTTAATTTATTTATATTATGTTTATAAACTCAGGAAATACGTCCCCGGACACATGAGGACTTTGAATATGACCAATGTATGATCCTGTAACGACTTGGTATCGGATTGATACCTACATCTGTGGTATCATCCAAAACTAATGTAAAGTATCCAAACAACAGAAGAATAACTGATTTTTACATTTTAACAGAAGTGTAGATAAAACATGTTAAAAGAGAAAGTAAGCAGATATTAACAGTAAATGAACAAGTAGATTAATAATTCATTTTCTACCACTTGTCGTTAATCATTTTGACAAAATAATAGAATGGAAAATGACACAATATGTTAC
The DNA here is from genome assembly GCF_033978685.3 of Nerophis lumbriciformis. Lineage (NCBI taxonomy): Eukaryota > Metazoa > Chordata > Actinopteri > Syngnathiformes > Syngnathidae > Nerophis > Nerophis lumbriciformis. The sequence goes on from NC_084565.2 coordinate 24,948,587, forward strand.
TGCATATGTCAGCAGCTAAATTAGGAGTATTTGTTTGCTTACTTACTTACTACTTGTATGTTCAGTACTTTATTTAAGGACAAACTTGCAATAAGAAACATATGTTTAATGTACCGTAGGATTTTTTTTTGTTTAAAATAAAGCCAATAATGCCATTTTTTGGTGGTGCCCTTTATTTAGAAAAGTATCGAAAAGTACAGAAAAGTATCGAAATACATTTTGGTACCGGTACCAAAATATTGGTATCGGGACAACACTACTGTAGTGGAAAAGTTGTGCCCCGAGGTCAAATAGGTTCAGAACCCCTGATGTATCCATCCATCCATTTTCTACCGCTTGTCCCTTTTGGGGTCAAGGGGGGTGCTGGAGCCTATCTCAGCTGCATTCGGGCGGAAGGTGGGGTACACCCTGGACAAGTCGCCACCTCATCGCAGGGCCAACACAATATATTATTTTTTATTCTGCTCTTTTCAACGGAATAGTAATTTATTGACGGTCCCTAAGTATAAACCACTTGAGAGCGTCACCTCTCCGGCGAGCTCCCCGCACCATGAGCGTACAGTCCGGTCACAGTGAGGGGGAGCTGCCCCTGGAGCTCCGGAGAAGAATTCCAATAGAATTGAAGTCTGTCATGTAAGATCATTTTTGACACAAGAGCACAATATTTCGCTAGTAATTTAAAAATATATATATTTTCCTATCGCGAAAAAAATGCTTTTAAAGAAGGTCAAGGTGCATTATCAACGTTCACTTATCTGCACCGCCTTTAGTACAAATGCCAAGAGGGGGCGGGGTCAGATAACAAAAAAAAAACTTTGGATTATAGGAGTCACTTCTCGTGTAAAGTAGGCAATTGGAATCCAGGCACTTGTTTGCTGAGATTATTTAATCTAAATTTAAATTAGTTTACAACATGAAAACGTTCACGAAAGTCCTGCTGGCAAGTGTTGCCGTTGTCTGGCTGGCTGCCAAGTGGACTGCACCCACTTTCAATGCAGGTAAGATCATTTACTTTGTTTATGTTCTTCTGACAATATGACAGCAATCAAAATCCATGTTTGCAATGTATTTATAAACACTACAATGGTCCACTGTAATAGTTATGCAAATCCTTATCATACATTTGACCACCCAGAAACAGGTTGGTGTCCATTACAAAACATGTTCTTTGGCTCCAACATTAGGGTAGAGTTGTTGCTTTTGTAACAAATTGCATAAACAAGATGCAACATGTCTTAAACTATGATGCAATCTAAAAGACCAAAAATCACTTCATATTCTCTACTGCAGTGTTTTTCAACCTGCCGTGAGATACAGTCTGGTGTGCTGTGGGACATTATCTGATTTCACCTATTTGGGTTAAAAATATTTTTGCAAACCAGTAATTATAGCCTGCAAATTATGTGCTGTTGTTGAGTGTCGGTGCTGTCCAGAGCTGGGCAGAGTAACCGTGTAATACTCTTCCATATCAATAGGTGGCAGCCGGTAGCTAATTGCTTTGAAGATGTCGGAAACAGCGGGAGGCAGTGTGCAGGTAAAAAGGTGTCTAATGCTTAAACCAAAAATAAACAAAAGGTGAGTGCCCCTAAGAAAAGGCATTGAAGCTTAGGGAAGGCTATGCAGAACAAAACTAAAACTGAACTGGCTACATAGTAAACAAAAACAGAATGCTGGACGACAGCAAAGACTTACTGTGGAGCAAAGACGGCGTCCACAATGTACATCCGAACATAACATGAAAATAAGCAATGTCCCCACAAAGAAGGATAAAAACAACTGAAATATGCTTGATTGCTAAAACAAAGTAGATGCGGGAATTATTGCTCAATGAAAGTGCTAGATGAAAATACCAAAAAAAAGAGAAAAAGCCACCAAAATAGGAACGCAAAACAAGAACTAAAACAGGAAAACAGCAAAAAACTCAAAATAAGTCATGGTTTGATGTGACAGGTCGTGAGAGTACACCTACCGTATTTTTCGGAGTATAAGTCGCTCCGGAGTATAAGTCGCACCAGCCGAAAATGCATAATAAAGAAGGAAAAAAACATATATAAGTCGCACTTTTGGGGGAAATTTATTTGATAAAACCCAACACCAAGAATAGACATTTGAAAGGCAATTTAAAATAAATAAAGAATAGTGAACAACAGGCTGAATAAGTGTACGTTATATGAGGCATAAATAACCAACTGAGAACGTGCCTGGTATGTTAACGTAACATATTATGGTAAGAGTCATTCAAATAACTATAACATATAGAACATGCTATACGTTTACCAAACAATCTGTCACTCCTAATCGCTAAATCCCATGAAATCTTATACGTCTAGTCTCTTACGTGAATGAGCTAAATAATATTATTTGATATTTTACGGTAATGTGTTAATAATTTCACACATAAGTCGCTCCTAAGTATAAGTCGCACCCCCGGCCAAACTATGAAAAAAACTGCAATTTATAGTCCGAAAAATATGGTACTTTAAGACAAGAGCTACATTGATGCATGGTTGGTTATGGTTTAAAGTCAAATCCAACAACTGCGACAACGACTTTTTGCTGTCAACTGAGTTTTTTGAATGATTTCTGCTGGTGGTGCGCCTCCGGATTTTTTCAGCGCAAAAAAATGTGCCTTGGCTCAAAAAAAGGTTGAAAAAACACTTCTCTACTGCTCACTAGTGTTACCATATCTGAGTTATTGTGTAGAAATATGGGGAAACAACTACAAATGTGTGTTTCATTCACTAAATGTGTTACAAAAGAGATCAATTGGAATAATACATAAAGTTGGATATAGAGAACATACAAACCCTTTATTTATTACATTGCCATTATTGAAATTCAACGATTTGGTGCAGTTGCAAACAGCTCAATTCACAAAGTACACAGAACAAGAATTATGATGAACATCATGAACCCTTTTTTTCCTTTTTTTATTGAGACAAAGATTATTTATGTATCTAATATTTGCATGCTTACTATGGTATATTATTTATTTATTATTTATTTGTTCACTGTTCTGTTACAGAGAACAAGGAAATGGGATAAAATTGCTATGGTATGAAAAGGGGTAGGATTAAATAAGCTCTGCTTCTTCCAACTCCTTTTCGGACGTGCTGTAATGAAACAACTGGAAATATGTGATACATTACATCGTGTCGTATACATGTTCCAAATAAACTGAAACTGAACTGAACTGAAAAGTTTGTACACTCCCAGTTTTAGTCTGTGCTGTTTGTTTATATATATATATATATATATATATATATATATATATATATATATATATATATATATATGTATATAAAAACAGCACTATTTTTTGTCGTGGTTAATATTATTGTTAAATATATAATTACACATCAATTGAGCCTTTCAAATAAAGTGTTTTTATAGTGTTATATTATACCACATACCACATTTATTTAACCTGATGTTGATAATGACTCCATTTGTAATATTATTACTTTTAGTTTCTTTGTAGGGAAAAAAAACAGCGTTCTTTGTTAATGATGACAAAAATAATGACCATAATGTTGATAATACAAATAACTAGTGCTGTCAAATGATTATTTGAAAAAAAAAAAAAGATTATTCCAACTTTTGGAGTAAGATTAATCATGATTTATCACAGGTATTACTCGCTTGCATAATTATAATTTTTTTTCAGGCAAATCATATTGTTGATGTAGATGCCCATATCGGCTGTACACATTTATTTTACAAAAAAGAAGTGTGGGTTACTTCTCTTGTTGCCTTATTTGTATTTGACTTTATTAAATGGGTTTATATTATTATTTGGTGCGGCCAAACCGGAGCAGGAGGGGATAGAAAGAGAAGGGAAAGGAAGACAGAGGGGGAAATTGCGGGGGACAAGACGGGGATAAGACAGAGAGACAACAACAACAGCAAACATAACAACAACAACAACAACAACAACATCAGCAAATAGGATATGTACAAATAAAAGTGATAGCAAAGAAGCAGTTAGGGAAATAAATAATAATAATACAGAAATGACAATGAGCATTATTACACTACAAATAGAGCAATACAAATACCAATAGAAATAGCACTATTGATAATGAATAATAACAATAATTACCTCTATTATCAACAATACAATTGTTTCAAATGCAACAATACATATATGTAATGATAACTTGAAATATAAAGCAGATACATGGAGGGGAAGACAGAGAAGCCAACTATGTTAACCTTGTAGATTGTTATAGTAATAAAGGTTAAGCTCTGTCAGTGTGTCATGTGTTACTCAGTTTCCCCTAGGGCAACAACGTTAATTTATGTTTGATGAAACGTGATTATATGCATGAGTGTATGTATGTGTACATGTATGTTTGTACAGTGAATGTATATGTAAAGTGTGTGTATATTTGCTTGCACAATTCAAATTAAATTCAAAAAGGGTTTAATATTTGGACACAAATGCAATTTTATCGTCAGAATGTCATGCGGAAACATTTAAAAAATGTTCTACTTGAATGCGAGTCACTTATTTGCTCACAACTTAATAATAGTTGTTATCTAAAGCAGTGGTTCTCGAAACCTTTTTCAACATGTACCACCCCAGAAAAAACCTGGCTCTCTAAGTATTGACCGACCAATATGAAAATACTAGTAATAATAGTTAATTAAAAACAAGGCTGACATTTTGTTTAACAAGTAAATCTGATATTTTTGGCCACTGTAACATTACACACAAGGCACATATACAGTACAGTATATATACAGTCTTTTGAAGTGAAATTTGCCAACAGTTGGAGTCTCCTTACTCATCTTTGACTTGGTTACTTACCATAAAACAACCTGATTCCCTTTTTCAGGTAACCCATCAAAAGAAATTGTGTGATTAATCTGCGTATATTCATGATTAATGCGATCATATTTTGTGATTAATCACATTAGTTTAACTACTTAGTTATATTTGACAGTCCTAATAATAACAACTAATGAGTCAAGTCTGTTAAAAAGAAAGGCTGGATTTGTTTGCATTTCTTTACAAACAGGACCCATCACATGTCCGTATGGACATTGAAAACAAAAATACCTATACTGTACTATGGTGGTTCCATGCTGGGACCCTCCAGCACCAATTACATGGAAAGCTCCCGCATACTGAATGTCATTTTCTTCCACCTCCTTCCGTCCAGGCAATGGCAAGCCACACAGTTAGAAACGCTCAACAAAATATCTGTGCTTGGAAAAAAAGCAATCACTGTACAACATTTGCAAGAAAGTTTAACATTCCCCGGCGGGTAAATTGGGGAAGAGGCATGCAAAGTGAGCGTGTAATCGCACAATATTCGACATGCTTGTGACTTTGGAGCGCATATAGCATTTATTTAATGTAGCCTTTAGCCCTCCGTCCGCAGGCTGATGAAAAATTACACAGTTGCGAGTAAATGAGCCGGCCCATGTTCACGTTGAATACCAACATTCCTCTTAGGGCTGGTTACGAACCATGCAAAATGACTGCAAGACAAATTAAACATTGATTACCAGTCATTACTAATTGGAGATCAGATTTGAACTTGTCTAATTTATGCGAGTAGTTCAGTTCAGTTCAGTTTCAGTTCCAGTTTATTTGGAACATGCATACGATACGATGTAAAGCATCACACAATTCCAGTTGTTTCATTACAGCACGTCCGAAAAGGAGTAGGAAGAAGCAGAGCTTATTTAATCATATCCCTTTTAATACCACAGCAATTTTATCCAATAATAATAATAATAAATAAATATTATACCACAGTAAGCAAACACATATTAAATACATAAATAATCTTTGTCTCAATAAAAAAAAAAAAAGGAAAAAAAGGGTTCAAGATGCTCATCATAATTCTTGTTATGTGTACTTTGTTTGAACAGTTTCTTAAACTGATCATATTGGTGCTTTGTTTGATTTCTTTGGTTAATCCATTCCATAATTTAATTCCACCTACAGATATACTAAAGGTTTTAAGTGTTGTACGAGCATACAAATGTTTTAAATTATTTCCTCTAAGGCAGGGGTGTCAAACTCAAATACAGAGTGGGCCAAAATTTAAAACTGAACAAAGCCGCGGGCCAAGGTTGAACAAATGAACCTTTTAGTAGGGACCCAAACAAATGTTGCATTGAATATTGAACAAGCAAGGCTTATACTGTATACATTCCAAAAATAAAATAAAATACATTTCCACTAAAGAAGGGTTCGGTGAATGCGAGAGAAGGTGTAAATCTCGCGCCAGGCCGTACCCATATCCGCAGCAGGTCTCCAAGGTGAACAGCCTCTGGCATGTTAGATTATGCAGAGATTATGCAGATTATACCTGACAACACTTCATTTATCCAGTTTTGTTTTTTTTAAACAAAAAAAACATAACTTTATAGTGACATGCAAAATTGAGTTTCAAATAATAATAATAATTCAAAAATATCAATGGCATATCAAATAAAATTTAAATAAAAATTGAATGCCTCTTTTCTATTTGCAGCCTTCTGAGGTAAATATCAAAATAAACTTTTTCCACAGGCTAATAATAAATTTGAAAATGAAATAACAATAATGAATGAATCAAACATTCAAGCTTTGAAGTAGCAAAAGAAAGTGCATGAATAAAACGTTAATTATTGCTCAGTTTGCTACACTGATTTGCTTTAACACTGAATATGGAACAAGCAACGCTTATGTAACTTAATAGTGCAAAATCAACTTAAAAAAAACAAACGAAAAAAACATCAATGGTATATTAAGTAAAATTTAAATAAAAAATTGAATGCCTCTTTTCTATTTGCAGCCTTCTGAGGTAAATATCAACATTAACTTTTTCCACAGGCTAATAAATTTGAAAATAAAATAACAATGAATACACCAACCATTCAGGACTTTAAACTGCTCAGTTTGCAACACACTGATCTAATCTGATGTGCCCAAGCCAGATACCTGCCATCTTTTCTGGGATGCTAGTTCATTAATGTCGGGGTTCAGGTGGGCGGGGTTGGTGGGGCGGGGTTTGGTGGTAGCGGGGGGTGTATATTGTAGCGTCCCGGAAAAGTTAGTGCTACAAGGGGTTCGGAGTATTTGTTCTGTTGTGTTTATGTTGTGTTACGGTGCGGATGTTCTCCCGAAATGTGTTTGTCATTCTTGTTTGGTGTGGTTTCACAATGTGGCGCATATTTCTAACAGTGTTAAAGTTGTTTATGCGGCCACCCTCAGTGTTACCTGTTACCCTTTAATAAATAAAGGGTTTGTATGTTCTCTATATCCAACATGATGTATTATTCTAATTGATCATTTTTTGTAACACATTTAGTGAACGAAGCGCACATTTGTAGTTGTTCCCCCATATTTCTACAGTAGGGATGGCAGAGCGCTGATCTAAGCACAAGACGAGAGACAAGCAAATATGAGCAAGAGCTTTATGTATACAAAATATATGTAAAAGCAGTGCATCCTGTCGAAAAGGCCAATCATGGTGTTGCACTTTAACATACAGTCAAGCTTTATCTCACTTTTATTAGTTTGCCACTTCCACAGAGAAGATTACGCACTGTGGGGGCTGATTTCTTTGAAAGTATTTGATAATCTCGTTGCTCCATCAATGGAACATTCATCTGGGTTATCTGCGGTTATTTGGGAATCTTTCTTAGGTTTAGTAGTTTTCAAAAAAGTAAAACATGAAGTCAGAATGGCCCAGTTTCATCATGAAGTGACAAGGAATTAGTATTTAGGGTTTACGAGCATCATTTTAGGCCTGGGGCCAATGTTTACAGCACACAACTTTCGGATTGACCTCCAAATTTAATGTAATAACCGCAAGCCTAACGTACCGCAATGACACGGTGGTATGCCGTATGACGCAGTTTCATACCTCAGAAAACACTGAGAAACAGTGTTGCCGGTTGAAATGATTTGATATGAATCCGTGCTTGCCACCACCAAAACATCACAATTTTAACACGTGGCATGCATTTCAAAAAGAAAATTGAACGACAAAAATGAAGTTGTGTAATAATAATATACAGCATTTAAAGTATCTTGGAAATTAAACTTCTATGATACAGTATCGTCTTCGAGCTCCATATTTTCATGAATAAATGTCCAGCGTTTAGATAGTATGTCAACATCGTTGGCGTCAGTATGGTGCAGACGAGCAGTCCTATGCTTCAACTGATTATGACCAATATTAAAATACAGTAGCACAGTAGGCCTAAATATGCATTAAAAACAAGGCAGGTGTTTTTGATGATTTCTTTATTTAATTCAATAAATACCATCTACTTCTTCTTCTCAACACTCTATCCCACTCACTTTTTTCCTTCCCATTGCTTGAAAAGCAACGTTATGTCTTGCTAGTTATAAGATAATGAGGTATCAGATTAAACCAACTAACTAGCGGTTCATAACCTGAATTTTTGCAACCTATTGCATTACACTGAAGGCTTCATTACGACGCAACAATCGTACTACGCTAGGGATGCAACAATTAATTAATTAATTAATTTACTATCAACTGCGATTAAAAACGTCCCAGTTGTTCAACCGCAAAGGCTCCTCACTCGGACATTATGCCGGTAGGTTATTTTCGGCACGACCTGCATGCAATGAATAAATAAATGTACACCAGCTCTTATACGCACTTAACATTTCGGGTACTTGAAAAATGACCAGAGAGTCATTAAAGACGATGGTTCACCCATTTGCAGAACCTGTGGCTAAAGGTTCTAATACGTCAAATATGGTGAAGCGTTACACGTCAAAGTCAAGGTAAGGCATAATAACTGGGTTAAAATATGTTAGTGGCAAGTTACTTAATGAAGAATTGAGTTAAGTATAATGTTGTCACTTAAAATAAGTAGCTTAGCGTTGAGTCAGTTCGGTGTAAACAAACAGGGACAGGTACTCCTGTCAAGGGTTTCATTTAACATTACAGATTGCTTCTTCCTGTCTGAGTTGAATAAACTTCAGGAATTGTAAGTTAGTAGAGCAAGTGTAAAATAATAACATAACATTAAGTGCTTGTAGAATAACAACGCCATACCAAGGAACTTAATTATGTGCGTTACAGTTTACACATCATAAAATAGATGATTAAAAATGAATAACTTGACATGGACGACAGTTGACAATAACACTTGGGTTTATTACCCACATGAGTAACATTTTCCACTAGGGAGATCAATAAAGTTAACTAGAGATGTTCGATAATATCGACCTGCCGATATTATCGGCCGATAAATGCTTTAAAATGTAATAATTGAAATTATCGGTATCAGTTTCAACCTCCCGATTTTCCCGGGAGACTCCCGAATTTCAGTGCCCCTCCCGAATATCCCCCGGGGCAACCATTCTCCCGATTTCCACCCGGACAAAATGATTGGGGGCGTGCCTTAAAGGCACTGCCTTTAGCGTCCTCTACAACCTGTCGTCACGCCCGCTTTTCCTCCATACAAACAGCGGGTTTTTTTACACACGTATAAGCGAATGCAAACGCATACTTGATCAACAGCCATACAGGTCACACTGAGGGTGGCCGTCTAAACAACTTTAACACTGTTACAAATATGCGCCACACTGTGAACCCACACCAAACAAGAATGACAAACACATTTCGGGAGAACATCCGCACCGTAACACAACAGAACAAATACCCAGAACCCCTTGCAGCACTAACTCATCCGGGACGCTACAATATACACCCCGAGCTACCACCAATAATAAATATGGCAGTGCCATGTTGGCATATTTTTCCATAACTGGAGTTGAAGTTGTTCTCTTAGTTTGGAAAACCATGTTTTTGATTGATTGATTGATTGAAACTTGTATTAGTAGATTGCACAGTACAGTACATATTCCGTACAATTGACCACTAAATGGTAAGTTTTTCAACTTGTTTAAGTCGGGGTCCACGTTAATCAATTCATGGTACAGTTACATTGTTTAATGCCTCCAGCGGGGCATCACAACAAAATTAGGCATAATAATGTGTTAATTCCACGACTGTATATATCGGTATCGGTAATTAAGAGTTGGACAATATCAGAATATTGGATATCGGCAAAAAAGCCATTATCGGACATCTCTAAAGTTAACCTTAGTCTCACATTAACACAATTAATAATTTGTAGTAACATAATTATTATTTTGTACTCGTATTATAATGTTATCATTTGATTATTCTTATTTCCAACATTAATAAATACCACATCAAAAGCTCTAAGGACTGTCTATGATTATAAATATATATATATACAGTACAGGTCAAACGTTTGGACACCACTTCTCATTTCAATGGGTTTTCTTTATTTTCATGACTATTCACATTGTAGATTGTCACTGAAGGCACCAAAACTATGACTGTCAAGTAAAACCCATTTCAGGTGACTACCTCTTTAAGCTCATGCAGAGAATGCCAAGAGTGTGCGAAAAAGTAATCAGCAAAGGATGGCTATTTTAAAGAAAGTAGAATATAAAACATGTTTTCAGTTCTTTCACCTTTTTTTGTTAAGTACATAACTCCACATGTGTTTATTTATAGTTTTGATGCCTTCAGTGACAATCTACAATGTAAATAGTCACGAAAATGAAGAAAACACATTGAATGAGGTGTGTCCAAACTTTTGGCCTGTACTGTATATATTTATATATATATATATATATATATATATATGTTCTTTATTATAATTTCTATAATCGTACAGTCAAAATCTATAATTGTTGCGTCCCTACACGACACACGGCCTTCTGACGACGTCATTGACTAGGCCAGTGGTCCTCAAACCTTTTTCACCAAGTACCACTTCGGAAAAAAACTTGGCTCTTTAAGTACCACCATAATGACCAACACAAAAATACAGTAGCGTAGTAGGCCGAAGTATTCATCAAAAACAAGGCAGAGGTGTTATTTTTAAGTATATTTTTTCGCCGCAGTAGTATTAAACACAGTTTAAACAGTAACACTGTGTTTGAATATAGGAAAACATAACTTTGTACTTTAATCAAGTGACTCTTTGGTGTACCACTACAAGGAGCTCGCGTACCACAAGTGGTACACGTACCATAGTTTGACAATCCACTGGACGAGATGTTTACCTTCTTGTGTAGTGACGACCGCTGCATTCAGATGTTTTTTGGTGCTGGAACTAATAGGCTTGTTGGTATACCGGTATTACGAGTTATATTGGTATATTTTAGAAAGAGGTATGTATTTGAGACAATACCGCCATACTGATATATAATATCTTTTGATGCTCCCTTTGGCGAGCAGCAAGGTTCTGGTGTCGCTACCACGCATTGGAGACACCGACCCTCTGCCACATTCACCTTCTCGCACACCCGACGTGCCCGCACTGGTGCTCCGTAGCAATTATAGCTCAGCTGAAAACCTCGCTGACGTCATTTGGCAACAGAAACTGCCTTTTAAAAGGCACAGACACGCATGCACACGCTGCTCTTATTATGAAATGTCTCTTAACTGCATAAGGCATACCGTATTTCCCGGACCATAGGGCGCACAATGGTCTATTTTCGATCTTTTTTCATATATAAGGCGCACCGGATTATAAGGCGCATTAAAGGAGTCATATTATTTAAAAAAATGTTCTAAATGTAAAACACTTCCTTGTGGTCCACATAACATGTAATGGTGGTTCTTTGGTCAAAATGTTGCATAGATGATGTTTTACAGATCATCTTCAAGCCGCTTTCTGACAATCACTTCTGGGTGCGCCGTTTTGTGGGCGGTCTTATTTACGTGGCTCACCTTCGGCAGCGTCTTCTCCCCGTCACCTTTGTTGTAGCGGTGTAGCGTGCAAGGACGGGAGTGGAAGAAGTGTCAAAAGATGGAGCTAACTGTTTTAATGACATTCAGACTTTACTTCAATCAATAACGGAGCAGCATCTCCTCATCCGGAAACATCAACAAGGCCGAAATGTGTCCCGTAAAAAACTGTCCGACACTCTCTAATAACTAAAGTTCCTCGGGTGAATAATGTAAACTCACTACACCGGTATGTTTTATCGCTTTCATGGGGAGTTTACTGACAGATATAAGTAAGAACTTTACACTACTTTATATTAGAAATGACAACAGCGGAGGATGAATGTCCCATAACAAGAAGGTAGAGAAAAAGAAGAAGCTTATCTACTACGGTGTCGGCATGGACTCCAAAGGCGGACGCGAACAATTTTTCAGGATTTATGCAGATCCCAAATACAGATCAGCAGGTACCAGAAGGTAAGAAAAGTTGCTTTTGCATAACATTGCAAAACAAAACGCAAGATAATATGTCTTACCTTGTACACACACACCATAATAATACTTGTATGTTTAATGTGCCGACAATCCATCAAGCGGTGCGGCTTCATAGCTTACCAAAGTCGTACAAAAACATTTTGATAGATTTTTGAACGCCGTGTGTAATGTTCTATATTTTCAATGGAACATATAAAATGTTGGTGTTGTTTACTTGAGTCATATTGCCATCATAGTGCAGTGTACACGTATCTCATATGTTTGACTGCCATCTACTGGTCACACTTATCATTAAACCATGTACCTAATAAAATTGCTTCGAGGTCGGTAAGCAAAACCAGAATTATTCCGTACATTAGGCGCACCGGTTATAAGGCGCACTGTCGAGTTTTGAGGGAACACATTTTTTTAAGTGCGCCTTATAGTCCGGAAAATACGGTAATTAAATGACTTTTTTGTTTAAGTAACGAGTACTTATAATTAATTAAAAGTAATTTTCAGAACAGTTGTAATAACAGCACTTGTCACGACTTGGTCCTTGGGGTTTGTTTTCCCGGAAGGCAACGGAAAGTTGGCACGGGCAAGACGGGAATATGAGTACATGATTTTATTTAACACTATCAAAAAAAGAACAAACGAAAGGCGCGCACAATGGCGGAGGTACAAAACTTGGCTAATGAAAACAAAAGACTTGCACAAAGGCAAAAAAACTATAAAAATTAAACAAAAACTTACTTGGCATGGGACTGTGAACAAGGCATGAAGCAGAGTGATGATAACGTGTGATGTTGACAGGCAGACTAACTGAAAACAATGGACTTAAATACTACAGACATGATTGACAACAGGTGTGTGAGACCGAACGTGAAAACAGGTGCAACTAATCGGTCGTCATGGTGACAAAACAAGAGTGCACAAATAGTCCAAAACAAAACCGAACATAACTAAAACAAAACATGATCACACAGACATGATAGCACTGTGGTGTTGAGTTGAAACTAAACAATTTGCGTGTTTTGTTTAAAATACTTATATATATCGTGTACTAGGGTTGTACGGTACACCGGTACTAATAAATAAAAAACGGTACTATATTGCTTCTAAAAATACCAGTACTTTTTTGTGTTTACAGACGTATTCACATCGTGACATTGCTGGTTTTACGGGCAGAGGAGCATGTTCGGCAACGTACAGGCACAGTGTATTTTGAAGCAGACACATGAGGAGACAGAAAACGGAGAATGGACGCATTTTGGCTTAAAAACCAGAGAGGTCCTCGAGGTGCTTCAAAACATAGCTAGCTAGCTAGCGGCTAACATCCATCCGCAGTCGACAGTGTTTTATCTACTTCTAAATCACTAGTCATCACCTCCATGGCAACAAATAAACTACATTTCTTAAAAGTCTAAGCTAAACATGCTTCACTATACACCGTAGGAGGATACAATAGCTCACCGCTAACAGGCTAGCGCGCCTTGGGTAAAACGGAATCCATCCTATTTGGGTCCCACATCAACCTTAAGAAAGTCAATGACTTCACTATAAAAGTGGGTGACATTGTTATCACCAGGAAAGATGAGGTCACCTATGTAGGTTCCATTCTAGAGGCTAATCTTTCCTGTGATAAAATGGCAACCAAGGTAATCAAAAAGGTCAACCAACGAACAAGATTTCTCTACAGAATCTCCTCTCTGGTCAACAAAAGCACCATGAAGATTCTAGCGGGAACTCTCGTTCAACCCTTTTTCGATTACGCATGCTCCTCCTGGTACCCTAGCACCTCCAAATCCCTCAAATCTAGACTCCAAACATCCCAGAACAAGCTAGTCAGATTACTTCTAGACCTCCACCCCAGATCCCACCTCACTCCTACCCACTTCTCCAAAGTGGGCTGGCTCAGGGTGGAGGACAGAGTAAAACAACTTGCACTGAGCCCAGTCTATAAAATCCGCTACACCTCCCTGATACCGAAGTACATGTCAAACTACTTCCTTAACGTAAATGACCGCCATAACCACAACACCAGGGGGAGCTCCACTAACCACGTTAAACCCAGATTCCGATCTAACAAAGGTCTTAACTCATTCTCCTTCTATGCCACATTAATATGGAATGCATTCCCAACAGGTGTAAAAGAAAGGGCATCTCTATCCTCCTTCAAAACCGCACTAAAAGAACACCTCCAGGCAACTACAACCCTAAACTAACACCCTCCCTTCCACATAATACCTCTTTGGATTGTAAATAATCAAATGTAAACAATCAAATGTAGACACTTTTTCATATACTTTCTGATCTCTCTCTCTCGATGTCCACTACTTGCTGTACATATCCTACCAAGTCAGTCCTACACTGTTTCAATATCCATTTCTCTGATGATGCAATTGTTGATACTGATTGTTCATGACTGAAGTGTTGATACCAAACAAACCTAACCCCCCATATCCCACACCCCGGATTGTAAATAATGTAAATACTTAAATGTATATACTCTGATGATTATCTTGTGTGATGACTGTATAGTATATATTTGATAGTATATATCTGCATCATGTATCAATTTAAGTGGACCCCGACTTAAACAAGTTGAAAAACGTATTCGGGTGTTACCATTTAGTGGTCAATTGTACGGAATATGCACTTCGCTGTGCAACCTACTAATAAAAGTTTCAATCAACCAATCAATGTAAACAAATGCCATGGGTGGGTCTACACAGACATTGACTGTAACAATACCAAGAGCCGTTTCGATACTACAATGATTACATAACATTTTAATAATCATAAAATCTATTGTCATTTTTTATTATTTATAAAACCATAAAATATTGTACCTGGACACAGGGTAATTTTAGTTATGGCCAATGTACGATCCTGTAAATACTTGATATTGGATTCACACCCAAATTTGTGGTATCACCCAAAACTTATGTAAAGTATCCAAACAACAGAAGAATAAGTGATTATTACAATTTAACAGAAGTTTGGATAGAACATGTTAAGCGAAAAGTAAGCAGATATTATCATGAAATGAACAAGTAGATTAATAATCCATTTTCTACAGTTTGTCCTTCATAATTTTGACGGAATAATAAAATGAGAAATGACACAATATGTTACTGCATATGTCAGCAGCCAAATTAGGAGCCTTTGTTTGCTTACTTACTACTACAATAGAAGTTGTCTCGTATCTTCACTATCTTGCTGAGTGACAAAATTGTTATTTGATTCCAATAAGAAACGCATTGATATTAAAATTAAGCCAATAATGACATTTTGTAAGGTAAGGTCTATTCAGGTGTACTGGAGAGGAGGCTACGCCGGGTAGTCGAACCTCGGATTCAGGAGGAACAGTGGGGTTTTCGTCCTGGTCGTGGAACTGTGGAGTAGCTCTATACTCTTGGCAGGGTCCTTGAGGGTGCATGGGAGTTTGCCCAACCAGTCTACATGTGCTTTGTGGACTTGGAGAAGGCATTCGACCGTGTACCCCGGGAAGTCCTGTGGGGAGTGCTCAGAGAGTATGGGGTAACGGACTGTTTTATTGTGGCGGTTCGCTCCCTGTATGATCAGTGCCAGAGCTTGGTCCGCATTGCCGGTAGTAAGTTGGACACGTTTCCAGTGAGGGTTGGACTCCGCCAAGGCTGCCCTTTGTCACCGATTCTGTTCATAACCTTTGTGGACAGAATTTCTAGGCGCAGTCAGGGCGTTGAGGGTATCTGGTTTGGTGGCTGCAGGATTAGGTCTCTGCTTTTTGCAGATGATGTGGTCCTGATGGCTTCATCTGGCCAGGATCTTCAGCTCTCACTGGATCGGTTCGCAGCCGAGTGTGAAGCGACTGGGATGGGAATCAGCACCTCCAAGTCCGAGTCCATGGTTCTCGCCCGGAAAAGGGTGGAGTGCCATCTCCGGGTTGGGGAGGAGATCTTGCCCCAAGTGGAGTAGTTCAAGTACCTCGGAGTCTTGTTCACGAGTGAGGAAAGAGTGGATCGTGAGATCAACAAGCGGATCGGTGCGGCGTCTTCAGTAATGCGGACACTATCGATCCGTTGTGGTGAAGAAGGAGCTGAGCCGGAAGGCAAAGCTCTCAATTTACCGGTCGATCTACGTTCCCATCCTCACCTATGGTCATGAGCTTTGGGTCATGACCGAAAGGACAAGATCACGGGTACAAGCGGCCGAAATGAGTTTCCTCCACCGGGTGGCGGGGCTCTCTCTTAGAGATAGGGTGAGAAGCTCTGTCATCCGGGGGGAGCTCAAAGTAAAGCCGCTGCTCCTCCACATCGAGAGGAACCAGATGAGGTGGTTCGGGCATCTGGTCAGGATGCCACCCGAACGCCTCCCTAGGGAGGTGTTTAGGTCACGCCCGACCGGTAAGAGGCCACGGGGAAGACCCAGGACATGTTGGGAAGACTATATATCCCGACTGGCCTGGGAACGCCTCGGGATCCCCCGGTAGGAGCTGGACGAAGTGGCTGTGGAGAGGGAAGTCTGGGCTTCCCTGCTTAGGCTGCTGCCCCTGCGACCCGACCTCGGATAAGCGGAAGAAGATGGATGGATGGATGGATGACATTTTGTGTTGTCCCCTTTATTTTGAAAAGTATTGAAATACCTTTTGGTACCAGTAACAAAATATTGGTATCTGGAAACCCTATTGTGTACTGTATTGCCATTCAGCCTAAACATACTGTGATATACTTTTTGGTCCATATCGCCCGGCCCTAAACTAATTAAGCATTCAGTAATTCCATAATTATGTAACAAATAATTGTTTTCCAGAATCCCTCCGAGGTGCCAAGGTCTTGGTGACCGGCGCTAGCACTGGTATTGGCGAACAAATGGCGTATCACTACGCCACCTTCGGGGCCCAGATTGTCATCACAGCCAGGAGGGAAAAACTCTTACAGCAGGTAAGTTCAAAAGGTGATCTTTGAAATCAAAACAACTCTCATGGTGGACTCTCATCCTGGCGTCAAGGTGGTGGAAAAGTGTTTGCGCTTAGGAGCCCAGAAGGCCTTGTACATTGCAGCGGACATGTCCAGTGACGCAGACCCAGAGAGGGTCGTAGAGTTTGCTGTGGAGCAGTTGGGAGGTCTGGACTACCTCGTTCTCAACCACATCGGCCCGAGCCCCTTCAGCATGTGGCAGGGAGATGTAGAGCACCTCGGGTGGCTGATGAAGGTAATGACGTGTTTAGCTATAAAGCTTATAATTATTTTGCCTTGGGGGCCAAATTTAGAGAAAAAAATATGTCTGGGGGCCGGTATATCTATTTTTAGGAACACTAATACAAAACCTCACAATAATGTCTGATTGAATGCTAAAAACGTTATGACAGACCGCCTTAAAAACACAATGGAATTTTCATTTTTTTTACTGAATGAGACACCCACAATGTACATGAAAATAAAGAATGTGGGATTTACAATATTAAGTATGAACGATAAAACACTGAATATTGACAACATATGAACATCACACACCCTCTCGATCGATATATTTTACAATCAAGCAAAACGCAACAAAAATGCAACAAACAAAGCAAAACCCCCACCTACAATCTGATACATCTCATATATCACTAAGCTTTAGAACTTTACTGTAAAAATCTCCTTCCGCGTCTGTCCCTGACACCCGCATTTCAGGCTGGAAACACTCTGTGGAAACGCTCCCCGCCCACATTGCTTGGTGCCTCGTCTGAGCTGCTGTGACTTAGATTACCATAGTAACTCGTACAAACCCCGTTTCCATATGAGTTGGGAAATTGTGTTAGATGTAAATATAAACGGAATACAATGATTTGCAAATCCTTTTCAACCCATATGCAGTTGAATATGCTACAAAGACAACATATTTGATGTTCAAACTGAAAAACTTTTTTTTTGTGCAAATAATCATTAACTTTAGAATTTGATGCCAGCAACACGTGACAAAGAAGTTGGGAAAGGTGGCAATAAATACTGATAAAGTTGAGGAATGCTCATCAAACACTTATTTGGAACATCCCACAGGTGTGCAGGCTAATTTGGAAAAGGTGGGTGCCATGATTGGGTATAAAAGTAGATTCCATGAAATGCTCAGTCATTCACAAACAAGGATGGGGCGAGGGTCACCGCTTTGTCAACAAATGCGTGAGCAAATTGTTGAACAGTTTAAGAAAAACCTTTCTCAACCAGCTATTGCAAGGAATTTAGGGATTTCACCATCTACGGTCCGTAATATCATCAAAGGGTTCAGAGAATCTGGAGAAATCACTGCACGTAAGCAGCTAAGCCCGTGACCTTCGATCCTTCAGGCTGTACTGCATCAACAAACGACATCAGTGTGTAAAGGATATCACTACATGGGCTCAGGAACACTTCAGAAACCCACTGTCAGTAACTACAGTTGGTCGCTACATCTGTAAGTGCAAGTTAAAACTCTCCTATGCAAGGCGAAAACAGTTTATCAACAACACCCAGAAACGCCGTCGGCTTTGCTGGGCCTTAGCTTATCTAAGATGGACTCATACAAAGTGGAAAAGTGTTCTGTGGTCTGACGAGTCCACATTTCAAATTGTTTTTAGAAACTGTGGACGTCGTGTCCTCCGGACCAAAGAGGAAAAGAACCATCCGGATTGTTCTAGGCGCAAAGGTGAAAAGCCAGCATCTGTGATGGTACGGGGGTGTATTAGCGCCCAAGGCATGGGTAACTTACACATCTGTGAAGGCGCTATTAATGCTGAAAGGTACAAACAGGTTTTGGAGCAACATATGTTGCCATCCAAGCAACGTTACCATGGACGCCCCTGCTTATTTCAGCAAGACAATGCCAAGCCACGTGTTACATCAACGTGGCTTCATAGTAAAAGAGTGCGGGTACTAGACTGGCCTGCCTGTAGTCCAGACCTGTCTCCCATTGAAAATGTGTGGCGCATTATGAAGCCTAAAATACCACAATGGAGACCCCCGGACTGTTGAACAACTTAAGCTGTACATCAAGCAAGAATGGGAAATATATCCACCTGAGAAGCTTAAAAAATGTGTCTCCTCAGTTCCCAATTGTTTACTGAGTATTATTAAAAGGAAAGGCCATGTAACACAGTGGTGAACATGCCCTTTCCCAACTACTTTGGCACGTGTTGCAGCCATGAAATTCTAAGTTAATTATTATTTGCAAAAAAACAACAAAGTTTATGAGTTTGAACATCAAATATCTTGTCTTTGTAGTGCATTCAATTGAATATGGGTTGAAAAGGATTTGCAAATCATTGTATTCCGTTTATATTTACATCTTACACAATTTCCCAACTCATATGGAAACGGGGTTTGTATATCATGCAAAAGCGCAGACTCCAACCATTAAAATACTTTGTATAGTTCAAGACTTACGGTCATTTGAAAACATTACTGCACATCATAATGGTGGCTACAGTTTCCATCTTAAAGATCTAAAAACATTTTTTTGAGAATGTCCGGCGGGCCAGATTGAAAAGCTTAACGGGCCTTAATTTGCCCAGGTCTGGCTTATATGTTACTACGCTAAGGTTGTGATAACTAGGTCCTTGTTCAGAGAGGACGGCAAACACATTGGACTGTTCCACTTCTGATACTTTTTCCCGTGTCCGGATCTTTATCCAGATCTTCACCACAATTATAATTGCTTCTTTCTTGGCCCATGAAGCACCACTCTGCAAAGTTCCATAAAAAACGGTAATGCGTAATCCAGCGAGCTGTAGTATTTTGTAACCCCAGATTTACAAGCAGAACAGAAGACCTGCCATTCATCTATCTGTGCCTTTAATCAGAATACCCAGATTATTCCGCAAAGGTGTGTGCTTTCACACAGCAAGACAACATCCTGAAACCAGATATAAAATATAAAATACCGGCTGGACAACACAACAGGGTCAAATCGCTGTGACCCTAGAATTCCCCTACACAGAGGACGGCGGTCTTGATATTGCTCTGAAACTACACCAGATGGTGGATAATGACTATGAGGCTGTTTAGTTACTCCATTCCAGTGCCTTTTACACAAAGCAGCAACAAAGAAAAACGATTAAAAAATATGGACACGCTTCTATTACGGCTCTGATGCTACACCCACGAAGAAAATGTGCCTGATTGACACCATCTTGATTGTCAGTGCCGTTTATGCGCAAGAATAACCCAAGAAAAAATGTAAACAAAAATACGGTAGGATGGCTTTGTTCTACTTTACTATTATTTTTAATAAATACAGTTATTATTATTAATATAAATGATAAAAAAATAAATGTTATTTTGTCACTATTCTATTATATATCATTTTCAATTAAATACAAATTCTGATATTTTTTGTAATATATACAAAATATTACTATTCTACTATACTGTTTACTGTTTGACCGTGTCAAAATGAATGCTGTAAATAAGTCAATTTAAACAACAAAGATAAGACTTTAGCACAGTAGGGCTTGGCGATAAGGCCTTTTTTTAATATCGCGATATTTTAAGGCCATATCGCGATACACGATATATATCTCGATATTTTGCCTTAGCCTTGAATGAACACTTGATGCATATAATCACAGCAGTATGATGATTCTATGTGTCTACATTAAAACTAGAGATGTCTGATAATATCGGCCAATAAATGCGTTAAAATGTAATATCGTAAATTATCGGTATCAGTTTTTTTATTATCGGTATCATTTTTGTTTTTAATTTTTTTATTAAATCAACATAAAAAACACAAGATACACTTACAATTAGTGCACCAACCCAAAAAACCTCCCTCCCCCATTTACACTCATTCACACTCATTCACACAAAAGGGTTGTTTCTTTCTGTTATTAATATTCTGGTTCCTACATTATATATCAATATATATCAATACAGTCTGCAAGGGATACAGTCCGTAAGCACACATGATTGTGCGTGCTATTGGTCCACTAATAGTACTAACCTTTAACAGTTAATTTGACTCATTTTCATTAATTACTAGTTTCTATGTAACTGTTTTTATATTGTTTTACTTTCTTTTTTATTCAAGAAAATGTTTTTAATTTTTTTATCTTATTAATTTTTTTTAAAAGTACCTTATCTTCACCATACCTGGTTGTCCAAATTAGGCATAATAATGTGTTATTTCCACGACTGCATATATCGGTTGATATCGGTATCGGTAATTAATGAATTGGACAATATCGGGATATCGGCAAAAGCCATTATCGGACATCCCTAATTAAAACAGTCTTCTTCATACTGCATTAATATATGCTACTTTAAAACTTTCATGCAGAGAAGGAAATCACAACTAAAAAAAAAAATCACACATTTTTTTCATACGGTGTTGATCTGGAAATGTTTGCCTCGGCATTTTGATGGTGTGGGCGTGTGGCACCGAACGGAGATGTTGACATGCGGAGTAAGCACTCTTCATTCTCTAGCAGGTGACTTTTCAAATGATGCTACATATTAGCAGTAATGCTACTTTTTATAGCAACGCTTTTGCCCCACACTTGACAAATTACGGTTGTCTTTTCGACATATTCCCACTTGAAGCCAAACTACCGCCAGACGATGGTTTACATTTGGTACATCTGAGACATCGTCTGTTTATGTCCTTTCACGAAGGTCAACTTCCTGAGTTACGCTCAGATGGCCTGGAAAGGTCTCCCTACCCTTGAGCAAAATAAAGGCGCACTAGTGGTGGTTTCATCCTTACTAGGTAAGTAACCGCGTGGTTGTTGTTTCACATTGAGTAATAATAAGACTTGTTGTCGTTGACCCCTCACAGGCAAGATGGCCAGTCCCTTTGTGGCTCCTTACACCTCAACCAAATTTGCGTTGAACGGCTTCTTTGGGGGCCTTCGCCATGAGTTGGCCCTGAAGAACAGCAATGTGTCCGTCTCCATATGCACGCTGGGCCTCATTGACACCGACTCGGCCATGGAGAAAGTCAAGTGAGTCCACAGTACAGGTCACCATGACCGATACATCTCTATTGCGCAATACTTTGGAACACATCCAGCTGTGGAGTTTATATAACTGATAGCATGACCTGTTTGCACCTCATTACTAATGACCAAGATAGAGAGTCTTTGGCTCGAGTTACAGGTAACCGCAAATATTCAATACCCATGTTCCTAATATTTATTTCTAATATTTATTGTTACTTTTACTAATGAATCCGTAGAGACCAGCAAAGCCATTTTTTACATTCATACAGAAATATGTCAAGAGGCGTATAAATAAAAGCATATCAACAAATAGAGTAGACGGAAGGTACAGCAGCATACACATGCAAAGAAAACAACTTTTTCGACACAGATTTTCCTTCTGAAGACCAAAAAGAATACTTTCATCATAGTATTCATAACTACAGTGCCTCTGGAACGTATATACAGCAATTCCCTTTTCCCACATGTTGTTATGTTGCAGCATTATTCCAAAAATTGAATAAATTCATTTTGTCCTCAAAATTCTACACACATCAATCAATCAAAGTTTACTTATATAGCCCTAAATCACAAGTGTCTCAAAGGGGCTGCACAAGCCACAATGGCATCCTCGGCTCAGATCCCACATCAGGGCAAGGAAAA
Organism: Nerophis lumbriciformis; assembly: GCF_033978685.3. NCBI lineage: Eukaryota > Metazoa > Chordata > Actinopteri > Syngnathiformes > Syngnathidae > Nerophis > Nerophis lumbriciformis. The sequence continues at coordinate 24,971,405 of NC_084565.2, forward strand.
ACTCAACCCAATGGGCTACAATGAGAAACCTTGGAATGGACCGCAGATGTGGGGACCCCCACCCCTGTGTGCAATGGACGTCGAGTGGATCTAGTTAATAGTGTGAGAGTCCAGTCCATAGTGTATCTAGCATAATAGTGTGAGAGTCCAGTCCATAGTGGATCTAGCATAATAGTGTGAGAGTCCAGTCCATAGTGGATCTAGCATAATAGTGTGAGAGTCCAGTCCATAGTGGATCTAGCATAATAGTGTGAGAGTCCAGTCCATAGTGGATCTAGCATAATAGTGTGAGAGTCCAGTCCATAGTGGATCTAGCATAGTAGTGTGAGAGTCCAGTCCATAGTGGATCTAGCATAATAGTGTGAGAGTCCAGTCCATAGTGGGGCCAGCAGGAGATCATCTTGAGTGGAGCGCAGAGACGTCCCCAACTGATGCACAGATGAGTGGTCCACCCCAGGTCCCGACTTTGAACAGCTAGAGCAACATCTGTGGTCATCTAATCTGTGCCCCCCTCTCCGCAGAGCAGAAAAGAGACGGCAGATCAACTGGTCTAAAAGGGGGGTCTATTTAAAGGCTAGAGTATACAAATGAGTTTTAAGATGGGAATTAAATGTTTCTACTGAGGTAGCATCTCTAACTATTCCTGTTTTTGTGCACCCTTGTTTGTCTTAGTTTCCATTGCGACCTATTAGTTTCACCTGCCTTTGGTGTTCGGGACATGCACTTGCTCTAATCAAGAGACCAGTATTCAAGCCTATCTTTGCCTGTCAGTCGGCCTGGCGTCATTGCTTGTTTCATGCTTAGTTCATGCTGCTCGTTTTCATGTCCAATCCCAAGTTTTTGCTAGTTGTTCGATTCATGCCGTGTCCACGTAAGTGTTAGTCGTTTCATGCCACAGTAAGTCTTGTTTGTTCCATGCCATAGTCCATGTTAAAAGGGAACATTATCACAATTTCAGAAGGGTTAAAACCATTAAAAATCAGTTCCCAGTGGCTTTTTATATTTTTCGAAGTTTTTTTCAAAATTTTACCCATCACGCAATATCCCTAAAAAAAGCTTCAAAGTGCCTGATTTTAACCATCGTTATAAACACCCGTCCATTTACCTGTGACGTCACACAGTGATGCCAACACAAACAAAGAACAGCAAGATATAGCGACATTAGCTCGGATTCAGACTCGGATTTCAGCGGCTTAAGCGATTCAACAGATTACGAATGTATTGAAACGGATGGTTGTAGTGTGGAGGCAGGTAGCGAAAACGAAATTGAAGAAGAAACTGAAGCTATTGAGCCATATCGGTTTGAACCGTATGCAAGCGAAACCAACGAAAACGACACGACAGCCAGCGACACGGGAGAAAGCGAGGACGAATTCAGCGATCGCCTTCTAACCAACGATTGGTATGTGTTTGTTTGGCATTAAAGGAAACTAACAACTATGAACTAGGTTTACAGCATATGAAATACATTTGGCAACAACATGCACTTTGAGAGTGCAGACAGCCCAATTTTCATCAATTAATATATTCTGTAGACATACCCTCATCCGCTGATCTGTCCAGTTTTGGAGTTGATGTCAGCAGGCCAAGGAAGCTAGGGTCGATATTCTTCTCTTGATCATCTTCGGTGGCATAAGGGACGGTGTGAGCCAAGACATCCAGGGGGTTTAGCTCGCTCGTCTGCGGGAACAAACTGCCGCCATTGCTAGCCGTGCTAGCGAGGTCCTTTGTCCCTGAATTGCTCACACACTCCGGCAGATTCAATGGGGGTCTGGCGGCAGATTTCTTTGACTTTATCGTTGGAAATGCATCTGCTTTGAGTGTCGCAGGATATCCACACATTCTTGCCATCTCTGTCGTAGCATAGCTTTCGTCGGTAAAGTGTGCGGAACAAACGTCCAATTTCTTGCCACTTTCGCATCTTTGGGCCACTGGTGCAACTTGAATCCGTCCCTGTTCGTGTTGTTACACCCTCCGACAACACACCGACGAGGCATGATGTTCCAAGGTACAGAAAACGGTCGAAAAAACGGAAAATAACAGAGCTGATTTGACTCTGTGTTTGCGACTTGTCCAGGGTGTACCCCGCCTTCCACCCGAATGCAGTTGGGATAGGCTCCAGCACCCCTCACAACCCCGAAAGGGATAAGCGGTAGAAAATGGATTGGATGGATGGATGTTTCAAAAATTTGCAAACATTTCTAAAAAAAATACTTTTTTTACATTATTAAGGGATATAGTGGCCCTGTGATGAGGTGGCGACTTGTCCAGGGTGTACACCGCCTTCCGCCCGAATGCAGCTGAGATAGGCTCTAGTGACCCCGAAAAGGACAAGCGGTAGAAAATGAATGGATGGATGTTTAAAAAATGTGCAAACATTTCTAAAAAAAATACTTTTTTTACATTATTAATGGATACAGTGGCCTTGCGATGAGGTGGCGACTTGTCCAGGGTGTACCCCGCCTTCCGCCCGAATGCAGCTGGGATAGGCTCCAGCACCCCCGCGACCCCAAAAGGTACAAGCGGTAGAAAATGGATGGGATGGATGGATGTTTAAAAAATGTGCAAACATTTCTAAAAAATACTTTTTTACATTATTAAGGGATATAGTGGCCCTGCTATGAGGTGGCGACTTGTCCAGGGTGTACACCGCCTTCCGCCCGAATGCAGCTGAGATAGGCTCCAGCAACCCCCACGTCCCCGAAAAGGACAAGCGATAGAAAATGGATGGGATGGATGGATGTTTCAAAAATTTGCAAAGATTTCTAAAACAAATACTTTTTTACTTTATTAAGGGATATAGTGGCCCTGTGATGAGGTGGTGACTTGTCCAGGTTGTACCCCGCCTTCCGCTCGAATGCAGCTGAGATAGGCTCCAGCAACCCCCCGCGTTCCCGAAAGGGATAAGCGGTAGAAAATGGATGGATGGATGTTTAAAAAATTTGCAAATATTTCTAAAAAATAAATGTTTTACATTATTAGGGGATATAGTGGCCCTGTGATGAGGTGGCGACTTGTCCAGAGTGTACCCCGCTTTCCGCCCGAATGCAGCTGAGATAGGCTCCAGCACCCCCCGCCACCCCGAAAGGGACAAGCGGTAGAAAATGGATGGGACGGATGGATGTTTAAAACATTTGCAAACATTTCTAAAAAATACTTTTTTACATTATTAAGGGATATAGTGGCCCTGTGATGAGGTGGCGACTTGTCCAGGGTGTACCCCGCCTTCCACCCGAATGCAGCTGAGATAGGCTCCAGCAACCCCCCGCGTTCCCGAAAAGGACAAGCGGTAGAAAATGGATGGGATGGACGGATGTTTCAAAAATTTGCAAACATTTCTAAAGAAATACTTTTTTACATTACTAAGGGATATAGTGGCCCTGCGATGAGGTGGCGACTTGTCCAGGGTGTACCCCACTTTCCGCTCGAATGCAGTTGGGATAGGCTCCAGCACCCCCCGCGTCCCCGAAAGGAATAAGCGGTAGAAAATGGATGGATAAAGAATATTGTATAGGGATGTCCGATAATGGCTTTTTGCCGATATCCGATATTCCGATATTGTCCAACTCTTTAATTACCGATACCGATATCAACCGATACCGATATCAACCGATATATGCAGTCGTGGAATTAACACATTATTATGCCTAATTTGGACAACCAGGTATGGTGAAGATAAGGTACTTTTTTTTAAAAATTAATAAAATAAGATAAATAAATTAAAAACATTTTCTTGAATAAAAAAGAAAGTAAAACAATATAAAAACAGTTACATAGAAACTAGTAATTAATGAAAATTAGTCAAATTAACTGTTATAGGGTTAGTACTATTAGTGGACCAGCAGCACGCACAATCATGTGTGCTTACGGACTGTATCCCTTGCAGACTGTATTGATATATATTGATATATAATGTAGGAACCAGAATATTAATAACAGAAAGAAACAACCCTTTTGTGTGAATGAGTGTAAATGGGGGAGGGAGGTTTTTTGGGTTGGTGCACAAATTGTAAGTGTATCTTGTGTTTTTTATGTTGATTTAATTAAAAACAAACAAAAAAAACAAAAAAAAAACGGATGGTTGTAGTGTGGAGGCAGGTAGCGAAAACGAAATTGAAGAAGAAACTGAAGCTATTGAGCCATATCGGTTTGAACCGTATGCAAGCGAAACCAACGAAAACGACACGACAGCCAGCGACACGGGAGAAAGCGAGGACGAATTCAGCGATCGCCTTCTAACCAACGATTGGTATGTGTTTGTTTGGCATTAAAGGAAACTAACAACTATGAACTAGGTTTACAGCATATGAAATACATTTGGCAACAACATGCACTTTGAGAGTGCAGACAGCCCAATTTTCATCAATTAATATATTCTGTAGACATACCCTCATCCGCTGATCTGTCCAGTTTTGGAGTTGATGTCAGCAGGCCAAGGAAGCTAGGGTCGATATTCTTCTCTTGATCATCTTCGGTGGCATAAGGGACGGTGTGAGCCAAGACATCCAGGGGGTTTAGCTCGCTCGTCTGCGGGAACAAACTGCCGCCATTGCTAGCCGTGCTAGCGAGGTCCTTTGTCCCTGAATTGCTCACACACTCCGGCAGATTCAATGGGGGTCTGGCGGCAGATTTCTTTGACTTTATCGTTGGAAATGCATCTGCTTTGAGTGTCGCAGGATATCCACACTTTCTGGCCATCTCTGTCGTAGCATAGCTTTCGTCGGTAAAGTGTGCGGAACAAACGTCCAATTTCTTGCCACTTTCGCATCTTTGGGCCACTGGTGCAACTTGAATCCGTCCCTGTTCGTGTTGTTACACCCTCCGACAACACACCGACGAGGCATGATGTTCCAAGGTACAGAAAACGGTCGAAAAAACGGAAAATAACAGAGCTGATTTGACTCTGTGTTTGCGACTTGTCCAGGGTGTACCCCGCCTTCCACCCGAATGCAGTTGGGATAGGCTCCAGCACCCCTCACAACCCCGAAAGGGATAAGCGGTAGAAAATGGATTGGATGGATGGATGTTTCAAAAATTTGCAAACATTTCTAAAAAAAATACTTTTTTTACATTATTAAGGGATATAGTGGCCCTGTGATGAGGTGGCGACTTGTCCAGGGTGTACACCGCCTTCCGCCCGAATGCAGCTGAGATAGGCTCTAGTGACCCCGAAAAGGACAAGCAGTAGAAAATGAATGGATGGATGTTTAAAAAATGTGCAAACATTTCTAAAAAAAATACTTTTTTTACATTATTAATGGATACAGTGGCCTTGCGATGAGGTGGCGACTTGTTCAGGGTGTACCCCGCCTTCCGCCCGAATGCAGCTGGGATAGGCTCCAGCACCCCCGCGACCCCGAAAGGGATAAGCGGTAGAAAAAAGAATGGGACTGTTGGAGGTTTCAAAAATTTGCAAACATTTCTAAAAAAAAAATACTTTTTTACATTATTAAGGGATATAGTGGCCCTGCTATGAGGAGGCGACTTGTCCAGGGTGTACACCGCCTTCCGCCCGAATGCAGCTGAGATAGGCTCCAGTACCCCCCGCGACCCCAAAAGGGACAAGCGGTAGAAAATGGATGGGATGGATGGATGTTTAAAAAATGTGCAAACATTTCTAAAAAATACTTTTTTACATTATTAAGGGATATAGTGGCCCTGCTATGAGGTGGCGACTTGTCCAGGGTGTACACCGCCTTCCGCCCGAATGCAGCTGAGATAGGCTCCAGCAACCCCCACGTCCCCGAAAAGGACAAGCGATAGAAAATGGATGGGATGGATGGATGTTTCAAAAATTTGCAAAGATTTCTAAAACAAATACTTTTTTACTTTATTAAGGGATATAGTGGCCCTGTGATGAGGTGGTGACTTGTCCAGGTTGTACCCCGCCTTCCGCTCGAATGCAGCTGAGATAGGCTCCAGCAACCCCCCGCGTTCCCGAAAGGGATAAGCGGTAGAAAATGGATGGATGGATGTTTAAAAAATTTGCAAATATTTCTAAAAAATAAATGTTTTACATTATTAGGGGATATAGTGGCCCTGTGATGAGGTGGCGACTTGTCCAGAGTGTACCCCGCTTTCCGCCCGAATGCAGCTGAGATAGGCTCCAGCACCCCCCGCAACCCCGAAAGGGACAAGCGGTAGAAAATGGATGGGACGGATGGATGTTTAAAACATTTGCAAACATTTCTAAAAAATACTTTTTTACATTATTAAGGGATATAGTGGCCCTGTGATGAGGTGGCGACTTGTCCAGGGTGTACCCCGCCTTCCACCCGAATGCAGCTGAGATAGGCTCCAGCAACCCCCCGCGTTCCCGAAAAGGACAAGCGGTAGAAAATGGATGGGATGGACGGATGTTTAAAAAATTTGCAAACATTTCTAAAGAAATACTTTTTTACATTACTAAGGGATATAGTGGCCCTGCGATGAGGTGGCGACTTGTCCAGGGTGTACCCCACTTTCCGCTCGAATGCAGTTGGGATAGGCTCCAGCACCCCCCGCGTCCCCGAAAGGAATAAGCGGTAGAAAATGGATGGATAAAGAATATTGTATAGGGATGTCCGATAATGGCTTTTTGCCGATATCCGATATTCCGATATTGTCCAACTCTTTAATTAACGATACCGATATCAACCGATACCGATATCAACCGATATATGCAGTCGTGGAATTAACACATTATTATGCCTAATTTGGACAACCAGGTATGGTGAAGATAAGGTACTTTTTTTTAAAATTAATAAAATAAGATAAATAAATTAAAAACATTTTCTTGAATAAAAAAGAAAGTAAAACAATATAAAAACAGTTACATAGAAACTAGTAATTAATGAAAATTAGTCAAATTAACTGTTATAGGGTTAGTACTATTAGTGGACCAGCAGCACGCACAATCATGTGTGCTTACGGACTGTATCCCTTGCAGACTGTATTGATATATATTGATATATAATGTAGGAACCAGAATATTAATAACAGAAAGAAACAACCCTTTTGTGTGAATGAGTGTAAATGGGGGAGGGAGGTTTTTTGGGTTGGTGCACAAATTGTAAGTGTATCTTGTGTTTTTTATGTTGATTTAATTTAAAAAAAAAAAAAAAAAAAAAAAATAAAAAAACGATACCGATAATTTCCGATATTACATTTTAACGCATTTATCCCTAATATTGTATGTGGAATTTTTTGAGGACAAAATTGAATTTATTCCATTTTGGAATAAGGCTGTAACATAACAAAATGTGGAAAAAGGGAAGTGCTGCGAATAGATTTGTACAAAGCACTTTTGCCGGCACAGCATCGTATCGTGCAATGTTGTAACTACTCCCGCATAATCCTGGATTATTCGATTTCGCCCTTTAAAAAAAAAAAAAAAAGATTTTTGCACATTTTTAATTTAAAAAGCAACAAAAATCCACCCTGAATTTCACAACTACGCCCATAATTTCATGCCGTGTGATGACTATTGTGGCATAATAACATCTCAAGACCTTTTTGTCTTTGAATATTTTTTCACAAAGCCTGGAAAATCAATTCAACGTTTCACGAATAAGCCTCTCACGATTATTTTTTTTTCTTTTTATCCAGGAATGAGGATGTGAAGCAGCCGCACAAATCCTACCAAGTGCATTATTTAAAAAGTGTCTAACTGCAGTGCTTTTTTGTGTCCTAGGGGGGTCACTAACCTACCGGCCTACCCTGCCAGTGAAGCAGCACTGAAAATCATCATGACAGGAGCCACTGGAGAGCAGGAGCTCTTCTACCCTTGGTACACCTACATCCTCACCCTTAGTAAAGACTTTTTCCCCTCCATCAGGGACTACATGGTGCTAAGTTCTTACAACTACATCCCATGAGTGTGACCTGTACTTTTAAGGCTATACACTTCTAGTGGGGGCTCAGGTGCTTTGACTTGATATTTAATATGTATACTTATGTAATTTGGGATTAGACTAAATGTGTCTAAAATGTTCGCCTTGTTAACACGTTCCTCATACGATAAGTTTACTAAATGTAGAAAATGTTGAGCTGTGTCCATGGGTGTTTTACTTTGATCTACTATATCTCAGAGAGGAGAAATAGTACTACTACTACTACTACTACTAATAATGATGATAATAATAATAATAATGATGATGATAAGTGTTAATGTGGCTTGGGGATGTTTGCTGTTTGAGAGGATAAGTTGCAAAATAAACTAAAAGGGTTTTTGTTACATGGATAAAAAGTTGATGCACTGAGACAAATAAAATATTGTGAAAAATGTCATTCAAATTGGGTTTTCTTTTGTTGTCTCATCTCCTATGGTGATGGCAATGTTATAGGTTTTATTTGTTTTACATGGAAAAACACATGAAAAAGGATTTTATAAGAGGTCATGGTGAAATAAACAATAAACAATACATAGATGAAAATAATGAATACAGAAAATACTGGTATTAGTATAGTAGTAAATCATATTCGGTACTATACCGCCTCTAAAAAGTTGCATCACAACATCTTTTGTTTAAACAAAAATGTATATTATGTTTATAAACTCAGGAAATACGTCCCTGGACACATGAGGACTTTGAATATGACCAATGTATGATCCTGTAACGACTTGGTATCAGATTGATACCCCAATATTGTGGTATCATCCAAAACTAATGTACAGTATCCAAACAACAGAATAATAAGTGATTATTACATTTTAACAGAAGTGTAGATAGAACATGTTAAAAGATAAAGTAAGCAGATATTAACAGTAAATAAGCAAATAGATTAATAATTCATTTTCTACCACTTGTCCTTAATAATTTTGACAAACTAATAGAATGGAAAATGCGGCATATGTCAGCAGCTAAATTAGGAGTCTTTGTTTGCTTACTTACTAATAAAAGACAAGTTGTCTTGTATGTTCACTATTTTATTTAAGGACAAACTTGCAATAAGAAACATATGTTTAATGTACCTTAAGATTTTTTGTTAAAATAAACGGAATAATGCAATTTTCTGTGGTCCCCTTTATTTAGAAATGTATCGAAAAGTATCGGTACCATACTATTGGTATTAGTATTGGGAATGGGACAACACAAAAATAATACATACATGAAATGAACGAAAAAGTTTAAATAATAACATAAAATAATTTAAAACAAATAAAGCTTACTTATTGCAAAATACAAAACCTCACATTTTCGCAAACATTTAATTTGATCTTTCCTTGGGACAACAATGAAGAAACATTTTAGTACAGTGTAAATAAGTCAGTGTGTAACTTGTGAAACAAACAATGTAAACTTAAAGTAAGTCAACACACAGCCATTCAACAACAAAAGTAAAAATGTCCAAATCGGACCCCCTTAGCCATTTTTTTTCCCTCCACGGTGTCATGTGACCTGTTAGTGTTACAAGGTCTATGGTGAAAATGGGGACAAGGCACGTCAAATTAGGCGTTATATTCCGTAACAAAGCAACTATGCAAAAAAACATTTTTGTTGCTGCATATTAAGAATGTTACGAAACCAGTCTTTTTCATCTTCGTAATATCGCTACAATCCGTCCCATTTTGTCCACTAATGACGCGGAAATAATTGTGTTTGTTACACCCCGCCTTAATTACTGTAACGTATCATTTTGGGCAAGAATTAAAGGATTACAGTTGGTACAAAATGTGACTGCGAGACTTTTGACCAGAATAAGAAAGTATTATATTATGCCAATATTGGCCAACTTAAGGTGTGGCTTTAAAGTAGCAATAAAGTGGAAAAACATGTTGTCTTTATATGTTTCATTGTGTCCATTAAACCGTATCCAATTATATTTACAATCGGCAAATTATGTGAAAACACCGTCTAAACATCACAAAATGCCACAAATTTAGTCAGCGATTTTGAATATTCCTCTTCAACTTGGCTAATTATGGAGAGTGACATCACGGTCGTAAGGCTTCTGCACGCTGACCTTGTTATCAGATCAGTCATACTGGAAATACGCAAAAATTTTAAAAACATATCAAGCAATCAATGTTTACTTATATAGCCCTAAATCACGAGTGTCTCAAAGGGCTGCACAAGCCACAACGACATCCTCGTCAATGAGAATGACTATGAGAAACCTTGGAGAGGACCCTCTAGGGGAGACCGGATGCAATGGACGTCGAGTGGGTCTAGCATAATATTGTAACTAACTGAACAAAACATGATCCGGGCGACGGATAATGACATAGGTCACGTTATCGTTTTCAAATTCGCAAACTTTTCGTCAGTATTTCAGCCTAACGTTAGCTAGCGTGGCTAACGTTACAAAGTGTAATATTTGATATAACTTGCGTGTCAGGAACTCGCATGGCTGCGGTATTTGTGACCTCAAGATGCAGGAACCAGGAGAGCGGAGACAAGGTAAGAGGATTTTAAAATGGTAAATGGTAAATGGGTCATACTTGTATAGCGCTTTTGTACCTTTTTAAAGGCCTACTGAAATGCGATTTTCTTATTTAAACGGGGATAGCAGGTCCATTCTATGTGTCATACTTGATCATTTCGCGATATTGCCATATTTTTGCTGAAAGGATTTAGTAGAGAACATCGACGATAAAGTTCGCAACTTTTGGTCGCTGATAAAAAAGCCTTGCCTGTACCGGAAGTAGCAGACGATATGCGCGTGACGTCACCGGTTGTGGAGCTCCTCACATCTGCACATTGTTTACAATAATGGCCACCAGCAGCGAGAGCGATTCGGACCGAGAAAGCGACGATTTCCCCATTAATTTGAGCGAGGATGAAAGATTTGTGGATGAGTAAAGTGAGAGTGAAGGACTAGAGGGCAGTGGGAGCGATTCAGATAGGGAAGATGCTGTGAGAGGCGGGTGGGACCTGATATTATGACTAAAACAGTAAATAAACACAAGACATATATAGCCACAACACAACCAGGCTTATATTTAATATGCCACAAATGAATCCCGCATAACAAACACCTCCCCCCTCCCGTCCATATAACCCGCCAATACAACTCAAACACCTGCACAACACACTCAATCCCACAGCCCAAAGTACCGTTCACCTCCCCAAAGTTCATACAGCACATATATTTCCCGAGAGTCCCCAAAGTTACGTACGTGACATGCACATAGCGGCACGCACGTACGGGCAAGCGATCAAATGTTTGGAAGCCGCAGCTGCATGCGTACTCACGGTACCGTGTCTGCGTATCCAACTCAAAGTCCTCCTGGTAAGAGTCTCTGTTGTCCCAGTTCTCCACAGGCCAATGGTAAAGCTTGACTGTCATCTCTCGGGAATGTAAACAATGAAACACCGGCTGTGTTTGTGTTGCTGCAGTCGACCGCAATACACCGTTTCCCACCTACAGCTTTCTTCTTTGCTGTCTCCATTGTTCATTGAACAAATTGCAAAAGATTCACCAACACAGATGTCCAGAATACTGTGGAATTTTGCGATGAAAACAGACGACTTAATAGCTGGCCACCATGCTGTCCCAAAATGTCCTCTACAATCCGTGACGTCACACGCTGACGTCATCATACCGAGACGTTTTCAGCAGGATATTTCAGCGCGAAATTTAAAATTGCACTTTAGTAAGCTAACCCGGCCGTATTGGCATGTGTTGCAATGTTAAGATTTCATCATTGATGTATAAACTATCAGACTGCGTGGTCGGTAGTAGTGGGTTTCAGTAGGCCTTTAAAGGGGAACATTATCACCAGACCTATGTAAGCGTCAATATATACCTTGATGTTGCAGAAAAAAGACCATATAATTTTTTTAACCGATTTCCGAACTCTAAATGGGTGAATTTTGGCGAAATAAACGCATTTCTATTATTCGCTCTTGGAGCGATGACGTCACAACGTGACGTCACATTGGGAAGCAATCCGCCATTTTCTCAAACACATTACAAACACCGAGTCAAATCAGCTCTGTTATTTTCCGTTTTTTCGACTGTTTTCCGTACCTTGGAAACATGCCTCGTCGGTGTGTTGTCGGAAGGTGTAACAACACGAACAGGGACGGATTCAAGTTGCACCAGTGGCCCAAAGATGTGAAAGTGGCAAGAAATTAGACGTTTGTTCCGCACACTTTACCGACGAAAGCTATGCTACGACAGAGATGGCAAGAATGTGTGGATATCCTGCGACACTCAAAGCAGATGCATTTCCAACTGGACTGGACAGATCAGCTTTCAGGAAAAGAGAGCGGATGAGGGTATGTCTACAGAATATATTAATTGATGAAAACTGGGCTGTCTGCACTCTCAAAGTGCATGTTGTTGCCAAATGTATTTCATATGCTGTAAACCTAGTTCATAGTTGTTAGTTTCCTTTAATGCCAAACAAACACATACCAATCGTTGGTTAGAAGGCGATCACCGAATTCGTCCTCGCTTTCTCCCGTGTCGATGGCTGTCGTGTCGTTTTCGTCGGTTTCGCTTGCATACGGTTCAAACCGATATGGCTCAATACCTTCAGTTTCTTCTTCAATTTCGTTTTCGCTAACTGCCTCCACACTACAACCATCCGTTTCAATACATGCCTAATCTGTTGAATCGCTTAAGCCGCTGAAATCCGAGTCTGAATCCGAGCTAATGTCGCTATACCTTGCTGTTCTTTCCGCCATGTTTGTTTGTATTGGCATCACTATGTGACGTCACAGGAAAATGGACGGGTGTATATAACGATGGTTAAAATCAGGCACTTTGAAGCTTTTTTTTAGGGATATTGCGTGATGGGTAAAATTTTGAAAAAAACTTCGAAAAATAAAATAAGCCACTGGGAACTGATTTGTAATGGTTTTAACCCTTCTGAAATTGTGATAATGTTCCTCTTTAAGGAACTCAAAGGGCTTTGACACTATTTTCCACATTCACCCATTCACACACACACATTCATTCATTTTAATATACAACACGGAGAAGGAAGCAGGCGTGCATGTAAGGTTCTTTAACATAAGCAATCCTCAAGCGCTGAGGGGCAGGCATGAATAGAAGCCTGCTGATTGGCACCAGGTGTGGTCCAGGTGCTGCCAATCAGCAGCAGGTGAGGGGAAAACAGTGCTCAGCGGACATGTGCAGAAAATGGAAATCAAAATAAGAGCACTGATAGGAAATTAACACAAAACGAGGAAGCACGAACAGAAATGAAGTGACAGATCGTCACATTGTGCAGAAATTGGGGGATTTTCTCTGGCCCAACCTGGTCCAGTCAGCATCTGACATCCCTCGCTTTGAAGGGCCTTCTAATTCTATATGCAAAGAGTCATTGGGGCACCACGACCCTCACGGGAATGTAGGGATTGGGCTAAAAAGTAAAGCAAGGGGAGTGTATGAGGACTGGCCCTCAATCTCAAAAAAGTGGGCACTCAAATAAGTACCTTCAATGGCCATATGAGGGCAGTAATGCCAAGGTACTGAAATATTCCAAATATCCAAGGCCCTTGAAAACCATCTCCATTTTACAAAAAAACAAAACATGTATTGATACAACAATTAAAATAAAACAACATTTTATAAACATCTAATTGTGTCGATACAGCCCTCCCTTTTCCTATTCGTCACTATCTCACTTAAGTTCTTCTGCTCTATGCCAGGAAGGAAGCTGACCACGGTAGTGATTGCAGGCTTCCAGCAGAGCTTTGCTGTCTCACTGGGTTCCTTTTGTGTCTTTGTTCGCTTGCTCCAAAAGCACCGCGGGCATCCTGTGAAGCTGTTGGCTCAATCCAGACTTGGTGGTCTTGGCTTTATTGTCCAGCATCCTCGAGGGTTGTACCCTGCTGATATATAAAGGTGGGTGTGGGGGCCAAGGGGCGAGTCTCTACAGTGTACCCTGGGTGAGTTGTCAAAAAGAAAAGTTTGAGGCATGATGCCTTTTTTTGCGTTCAAACCTTTCACATACTTGCAAGTTTGTGCACAGAGCAGAAGAAACAACTTACCCCAAAAACATATTTTTGAGGTTTGGAAACCGGTTTGTATAGAAGTGTCTCAAATATGCCATTGTTGAATAAACCAACGACTGAAAAGACACAATCCTTTTCTTTTTGTTTTGTCCTGTTCAGGTACTCAGGCAAATTTGTTTTTTAACTTTATTAACTGGATTTAAAGGGGAACATTATCACCAGACCTATGTAAGTGTCCTTGATGTTGCAGAAAAAAGACCATATATTTTTTTTTACCGATTTCCAAACTCTAAATGGGTGAATTTTGGCGAATTAAACGCCTTTCTATTATTCGCTCTCGGAGCGATCGGGAAGCAATCCACCATTTTCTCAAACACATTACAAACACCGAGTCAAATCAGCTCTGTTATTTTCCGTTTTTTCGACTGTTTTCCGTACCTTGGAGACATCATGCCTCGTCGGTGTGTTGTCGGAGGGTGTAACAACACGAACAGGGACGGATTCAAGTTGCACCAGTGGCCCAAAGATGCAAAAGTGGCAAGAAATTGGACGTTTGTTCCGCACACTTTACCGACGAAAGCTATGCTACGACAGAGATGGCAAGAATGTGTGGATATCCTGCGACACTCAAAGCAGATGCATTTCCAACGATAAAGTCAAAGAAATCTGCCGCCAGACCCCCATTGAATCTGCCGGAGTGTGTGAGCAATTCAGGGACAAAGGACCTCGGTAGCATGGCAAGCAATGGCGGCAGTTTGTTTCCGCAGACGAGCGAGCTAAACCCCCTGGATGTCTTGGCTCACACCGTCCATTATGCCACCTAAGATGATCAAGAGAAGAATATCGACCCTAGTTTCCCTGGCCTGCTGACATCAACTCCAAAACTGGACAGATCAGCTTCCAGGAAAAGAGAGCGGATGAGGGTATGTCTACAGAATATATTAAGTGATGAAAATTGGGCTGTCTGCACTCTCAAAGTGCATGTTGTTGCCAAATGTATTTCATATGCTGTAAACCTAGTTCATAGTTGTTAGTTTCCTTTAATGCCAAACAAACACATACCAATCGTTGGTTAGAAGGCGATCGCCGAATTCGTCCTCGCTTTCTCCCGTGTCGCTGGCTGTCGTGTCGTTTTCGTCGGTTTCGCTTGCATACGGTTCAAACCGATCTGGCTCAATAGCTTCAGTTTCTTCTTCAATTTCGTTTTCGCTACCTGCCTCCACACTACAACCATCTGTTTCAATACATGCGTAATCTGTTGAATCGCTTAAGCCGCTGAAATCCGAGTCTGAATCCGAGCTAATGTCGCTATACCTTGCTGTTCTAACCGCCATGTTTGTTTGTATTGGCATCACTATCTGACGTCACAGGAAAATGGACGGGTGTTTATAACGATGGTTAAAATCAGGCACTTTGAAGCTTTTTTTAGGGATATTGCATGATGGGTAAAATTCTGAAAAAAACTTCGAAAAATAAAATAAGCCACTGGGAACTGATTTTTAATGGTTTTAACCCTTCTGAAATTGTGATAATGTTCCCCTTTAACAAAGTCAAATACAAGAGGAGGGGATAGAAAGAAGAAAAAAGAAAGACAGAGGGGGAAATTGCAGGACTAAAGAGGGACGAGACAAAGAGACAATAACAACAACAACAACATCAGCAAACACCATATGTACAAATATGATGCGAAAAATGAGAGCCAAGAGCCAATGAGTGAAGTAAATATTAAAAAACGATAATGAACATTATTGCTCTACAAATGAAACAATTAAAATACCAATGGAAATAGCATTATTGATAACGAATAATAATTGTTATGACCCGTTGCCCGGATCATGTTTTGTTTAGTTTTTGACTACCTTAGTTCTGTTTCAGCACCCCAGGGTTTGTGTTTTGGTTACCATGGGTGCTGATTAGAGATGTATGCGATAAATGCGTTAAAATGTAATATCGGAAATTATCGGTATCGTTTTTTTTTTTAAATTATCGGTATCGTTTTTTTTGTTTTTGTTTTTTGTTTTATTAAATCAACATAAAAAACACAAGATACACTTACAATTAGTGCACCAACCCAAAAAACCTCCCTCCCCCATTTACACTTATTGACACTCATTCACACAACAGGGTTGTTTCTTTCTGTTATTAATATTCTGGTTCCTACATTATATATCAATATATATCGGTATAGGTAATTAAAGAGTTGGACAATATCGGAATATCGGATATCGGCAAAAAGCCATTATCGGACATCCCGAGTGCTGATTAGTTTCACCTGCCTCTGATTAGTGTTTGGCACGCTCACCTGCTCCTGGGCACTAATCAGAGAGATACTTATTCCTGTTTTTCGCCACACTCGGTCTGGCTGTCTTATTTGCTCTATGCAACAGTTACGTTGATTATTTCTATGATTCCTGATTCTTGTTCATGTGCTAAGCTTTGCCATAGCTGCCATGCTATACGCACACTTTTCTGTATTTCGGTATTTGGCCTGATTTATGGACAATAAATCATTGTCTTACCTGCACCTTGCCTCCGGAGTTCCGTCCGCATCTTGGGAGGCGTGACAAATAACACTAATTTTTAACAATGTTTCAAATGCAACAATACATACTGTATATGTAATTATAACCTAAATTACAAAATAAAGCAGATAAATGAAGGGGAAAAAGAGAAGCAAACTATTTTAACCTTGTAGATTGTTACATTAAGAATAGGTTTATCAGTGAGCCATGTTTTATCCAGTTTCCCCTAAGAAGAACAACGTTAATATCTGTTTGATGAAAAGAGATTATATGCATGAATGTATGTATGTATATGTACTTGTATGTGTATGTTTGTGGATGTATGTGTCATGTGTGTATATTTATGTATAGTATTTGTGTATGTATGTGAGAGTGTGTATATATATATATATATATATATATATATATATATCTATGTATGTGCGTAAGTACTGTTGCGAGCGATCAGTCTTCCTCCTCTTCCTCAGGGAATAAAACACACTGATCCAACCCAAGTTCTTTGAATGACACATATGTTGAGTACAGAAGGACCACTGGGACAGAATAGTACTTGGCCAAGTTTTACTAAAGCTTTAGGAGACCAGCCCTTACAACGAAACAATAGCATCAGCAAGAGAGGTCTACAAAATAAGACAAAGGGAGTCAATGCCTCCCAATACGAAGGTCCTGAGTAGTCCTGAGTTCAATCCCGGGCTCGGGATCTTTCTGTGTTGAGTTTGCATGTTCTCCCCGTGACTGCGTGGGTTCCCTCCGGGTACTCCGGCTTCCTCCCACCTCCAATAGACATGCACCTGGGGATAGGTTGATTGGCAACACTAAATTGGCCCTAGTGTGTGAATGTGAGTGTGAATGTTGTCTGTCTATCTGTGTTGGCCCTGTGATGAGGTGGCGACTTGTCCAGGGTGTACCCCGCCTTCCGCCCAAATGCAGCTGAGATAGGCTCCAGCACCCCCCGCAACCCCAAAAGGGACAAGCGGTAGACAATGGATGGATGGATGGAGTTAACTTTTATACGTCAGTACTTGACGTTTTGAGGAGTAATGACGCTTAAGGACGCGACAGTACCCTCATAACCGGGCCCTCCCCAGGCCGCGTCGTTCAAGTCTGCCGCAGCAGGACCACCCAACACGGGGCCACGGGAACTAGTCGCCAGTGTTGGGACTAACGCGTTACAAAGTAACGCGTTACTGTAACGCCGTTAGTTTCGGCGATAACTAGTAATCTAACGCGTTATTTTTTTATATTCAGTAACTCAGTTACCGTTACTACATGATGCGTTACTGCGTTATTTTACGTTACTTTTTATGTAGTATAAAGTGTGTTTTATCGGAGGGCTGCTGTGTCATCGTTCTGATTCTTCTTGTGTCACAAGCCGGAGAAGAGAGAGAGACACGCGCTCTGTGTGTGAGTGTGGGTGTGAGTGTGGGGAGGGAGGAGAGGGAGGAGAGGGGGCGTGTCTGATCATGGCGGAGCCAGAAGTCGAGTTTGCTAACATGGAGATATTTTCACTACTTTTCTTTTGTCAAGCACAAAGAAAATAACAATTTAGTTAAATGTAAATTGTGCTTTGGATCAAAGATGCCATCTACTGCCCAAAACAGCAATTCAAATCTGCTGAAACAAGCTACATAGCAACATGCTTCGACGAAGCTAGTAAGGAGAGATAGAGACTCCAATGACACTTTACCTCCACCACCACCACTTCAGGATTAACTCTGCCTCTGCTCATCTTTCAGCACTGAAGGTACACACACTCTGTCAATCAATGTTCCCTCTAATTGTTCATGTGTGTGAGCAAACGCAAAAACTCCCTGAGCATTGAGTGGAGCCCATGTGAGCAACATCAGACGTGCACACTGTGGCTACACCAGCAGCACACCTGTCCCAAACATGACTAAATATCAAGTTCAATCTCCATCCATCCATCCATTTTCTACCGCCTGTCCCTTTCGGGGTCGCTGGAGCCTATCTCAGCTGCATTCGGGCGGAAGGCTGGGTACACCCTGGACAAGTCCCCACCCATCGCAGGGCCAACACAGATAGACAGACAACATTCTCTTATTATTATAATCAAATGACAGCAGTCATTTCCATTTCTAATATAAGTGTTTAGGCCCACTTACAATGACAATAACAACAAATATTGTTTTTCATGAACTGTGTACTTGTATTGTTTGTCTGAGTGGAGGTCCTGCTTTGGAAATAGTTTGTACCCCTTTCAGACATTGCATTTAGTTCCCATTAAAACATTCACATGTTGCACAATGAGATGTAAGCAGGGGATCATGTATACATTCCTGCAACTTCCTGTTTGTAAAAAATATATTTTTATTAGTATGTATTTAATATATTAACAGTTAATGATTAATATTTATAAATTAAGATTCCTAATAAATGACACTAGAATAGGCACACATTTGATTGGTAAATCATAGAGTAACGACCTGGAATTACACTTTATGTGTGGTGTTGGAGTTGTCCGACTTTTTGTGTGGCTGTAAACGCATCACTGGCTAAGTGCCATATGTGCATGTGTTGGCGCAAGTGAGAAAGAGCGAGCGGCTGCTGCTGATATAACAGTGATGTGTTTATGGCCGACAATAAAGAGTTTTGCTCAGTAAAATGATGGATGGAATTCATGTCCTCAAAGCGTCTCAACAGACGTATTATTATATTTGAACAATGATGACGAAAATGGTTTTCTCTGTCGTGTCCGTGTCGTGTCGAAAATTGTTATGCGCTTATTTTTTTATTTGATTTTGTGCGTGGCATAGATTTGTCGTGCGCAGAGGACGCTTGAGCAGTGCGCAATTGCACAGGCGCGCTCCTTAGAGGGAACGTTGCTGTCAATTCTCTTATATACTCTTTCATTTTAGACTTCTAGAGTGTTTGATTATCACATCACTCTAAATGTATAGACTATAAAGTTCACAAACATAAAGAGGGATGCTAGTGGGCCAGGCCAATCTTTCCTTATCTCTAAACTAAAACTGGGGAAATGTGTTGAGTGTTCTGGGCTTCAGACATGATTTTGTGTCAGAATTTCTTGAGGAAAAAATGCCTGGTTAGGCTTTGTGTATGTAGTGTGTGCCTTTCTTGCTTTACAGCTATGCTGTTATTACGCTGTTTGTTACTTATGTATGTTATGTTGCAGCTATTTAAAATAGTTTTGTCAATTTGTTCTGGCCAGAAACAAATTGGCCTTTGTAACATATCTTTGTCTTTGTGTGTTGTATGTCGACCACATTGCTTAGCAGAGTTCAGTGATACAAATGTATGTCAAGTTGATCAACAGATTGTATTATTCTCCAGTGCAATAACAGTACTGAAATAAAGGCTAAAAGGGCATTAATTGGAGCTTTAAAAAAAAAAGAAGAAAAAAAGAAGTAACTAAATAGTTACTTTTCACAGTAACGCATTACTTTTTGGTGTAAGTAACTGAGTTAGTAACTGAGTTACTTTTGAAATGAAGTAACTAGTAACTATAACTAGTTACTGTTTTTCAGTAACTAACCCAACACTGCTAGTCGCCCCACTGCAGCTATACCGACCCCCCGGAGCGGTATAGCTCGGTTGGTAGAGCGGCTGTGCCAGCAACTTGAGGGTTGCAGGTCCGATCCCCGCTTCCGCCATCCTAGTCACTGCTGTTGTGTCCTTGGGCAAGACACTTTACCCACCTGCTCCTAGTGCAGGGTTTGGCAACCTTTACCACTCAAAGAGCCATTTTGACACCGTTTCACAAAATAAAGAAAGCAATGGGAGCCACAAAACTCTTTTGAAATTTAAAATGAAATAACACTGCATACAAAGTTGGTTTTTTTGCTTTGTGCTATGTATAAACCAGGGGTCTCAGACACGCGGCCTGCACCTTAATATGAAAATGTAATGTTAGTGCGGCCCGCGAGTTTCATATGAATGCCGCTTGACAGCATCACACTTGCCGACCCTCCCAATTTATCCGGGAGACATCCGGATTTCAGAGCAACTATTCTCTCGAATGTCTGCTGAAATTCACCCAAACAACAGTAATAAGGGCGTGCTATGATGGCACTGCCTTTAGCGCCCTCTACAACCTGGACAAACAGCTTGCGAGTCCAGTCACATGTTGTATGCGGCTTCTGCAGACACACAAAAGTAACTGCAAGGCATACTTGGTCAACAGCCATACAGGTCACACTGAGGGTGTCCGTTTAAACAACTTTAACACTCTTACTAATATGCGCCACACTGTGATCCCACACCAAACTAGAATGACAAACATTTCGGGAGAACATCCGCACCGTAACACAACACAAACACAACAGAACGAATACCCAGAATCCCATGCATCCCTAACTCTTCCGGGCTACATCATACACCCCCGCTACCACCAAACCCCCCACCTTCGTGCGTCTGTTGTGGTGGGCGGGGTATTGGGGGGCCGTGTTTGGTGGTAGCGGGGGTGTATATTGTAGCCCGGAAGAGTTAGGGATGCATGGGATTCTGGGTATTTGTTCTGTTGTGTTTATGTTGTGTTACAGTGCGGATGTTCTCCCGAAATGTGTTTGTCATTCTTGTTTGGTGTGGGTTCACAGTGTGGCGCATATTTGTAACAGTGTTAAAGTTGTTTATACGGCCTACCTCAGTGTGACCTGTATGGCTGTTGATCAAGTATGCCTTGCAGTCACGTGTGTGAGCAGCGGTCGCATTCTACATGTGACCGGGTCGACACACAGATAGCATGGTGTAAAAGCTGACGCGACGACATGTTGTAGAGGACGTTAAAGGCAGTGCCATCACGGCACAGCCTCGATATTGTAGTGCAGGTGAAAGTCGGAGAACATTTGCCCCGGGAGAGACATTGAAATCCGGAAACCTTCCGGAAAAAACGGGAGGGTCGGCAAGTATGCAGCTGAGCCGCATCAGAGTGATCAAAGAGCCGCATGCGGCTCCGGAGCCGCGGGTTGCCGACCCCTGTCCTAGTGCCACCCAAACTGGTTTAAATGTAACTTAGATATTGGGTTTCACTTTGTAAAGCGCTTGGAGTCTCTAGAGAAAAGCGCTATATAAATATAATTCACTTCACTTCACACACATGCATACATACACGTACACATATACACACATCCATACAAACACATATATATAACAATTATATACGTTTGTATTACAGCACCCAGACGGCAGCATGACATCAGGCACGAAGGTCGGCTCGGCAGAGTGCGAGGGCAGGCCCGGGCCGTCCCCGACAAGCCAACCAACACGACAACAAATGAAGACAGAGTTGGCAAGTCCGCCAGCCCCGACAACCACCACGCTCCGGACCCAGCAGCCGCAGGCGCTCGCACCACAAACATACAGCAGCAAAAGCAATGGATCTCGATCAAATTCAAATGACCAAAAAACCACGATGGACAACCACACGCCAACAAGACCGTAGAGGCCAGCCAGTGCCAGCCCAAACGCAAACACGCAAACAAGAGACGTCGACACCACCATCAACCCACCAAGAAACTCCACTCCCCAATTCAAACCCGCACAAGCACATCACCTCCCAAAAAACCGAACCACAACACCCACGCCAAAAAAGAAGGCTGCACTTCCCCCGCACCAGGCAACCGACACAAACCCCACAGCGCAAAGCCGGAATAGACGAACACAGACCTCGCCCAACAGGAAGCGAAACCCGCACAACTCAGCAGAATTATATTGAAAGCCCCCATGTACCATTACACAATTACAAACTTGAATTTAATTGAATGCATGTCCGATTCTAGCTTCCACCATCCTAGTCACGGCTGTTTTGTCCCACCTTGCTTGCTCCCAGTCGCGCTCACACTGGTGGATGAATGTGAATGAATGTTTGGTGGTGGTCGGAGCGACCGTAGACCCAAATTGGCTGCGATGCTTCCGTCAGTCTACCTCAGGGCGGACGTTACACCAGACCATGCAGCTAATTATCTGATTGCGGGATGCCATGTCACTGTGAAAAAATGGGCACAGTTGGGTCCAAATCACTTTTCTGTGGGGTTTCTTGTTAAAGACACTAGTGAAGAAATGTCTTCAATTCGTGATTGAGGATTTTTTTAATTTTTAAATCATTGTAATGTTAGCAGTCCAATAATGTAATATACTCTCTATACTATAGGACTTGAAAGTGTGTTGTAGTAAATGCAATGCATTGTGGGTCTTGGTTTGGTCAATAATGTAATACAGATTTTGCATGTTTTGTGAAATGTTCACTATTTTGTGTGCAGCAGTTCAGGAGTACAGTTGTGCTCATAAGTTTACATAGCCTGGGAGAATTTATGATTTCTTAGCCATTCTTCAGAGAATATGAATGATTACACAAAAACCTTTCTTCCACTCATGCTTAATGGTTGTGTGAAGCGATTTATTGGCAAACAACTGTGTTTACTATTTTTAAATCAAAATGACAAAAGAAAGTACCCAAATGACCCTGATCAAAAGTTTACATACCCCAGTGACCTTGATCCTATAACATGCACAGAAGTTGACACAAACAGGTTTGAATGGCTAATCAAAGTTCCAATCCTCACCTGTGACATGTTTGTTTGTAATTAATGTGTGTGTATAAAAGGTCAGTGAGTTTCTGGGCTTCTGACAGACCATTGCATCTTTCATCCAGTGCCGCACGGATGTTTCTGGATTCTGAGTCATGGGGAAGGCAAAATAATTGTCAAAGGATTTGCGAGAAAAGATAATTGAACTGCATAAAACAGGAAAGGGGTATAAAAAGATACCCACGGAATTGAGAATGCCAATCAGCAGTGTTCAAACGCTGATTAAGAAGTGGAAAATAAGGGATTCAGGTAGACCAGCAAAGAGTTCAGCCACAACTGCCAGGAAAATTGTTCGAGATGCAAAGAAAAATCCACAAATAACTTCAGCTGAAATAAAGGACTCTCTGAAAAATTGTGGTGTGGCTGTTTCAAGATGCACAATAAGGAGGCACTTGAAGAAAAATGGGCTGCATGGTCGAGTCGCCAGAAGAAAGCCATCACTCCAAATTACTTTGTTCCAGAAGTTTTGAGGCTTGTCTCTGTGCTGTTTGGCGTAATGCAAGCGGGATACTTTGTGACATTTGCGCAGAAACGGCTTTTGTAGATACCACGGATGTACAACCCCATGAAAAAGGCATTACTGTCAACTAGGGATGTAACGGTTTTACAAATGCCACGGTATTTTGATTTCAAAGTATCTTCACTAACACCGTGACGTGTGATGGTATCAAACGTAAACTTGGTGAGTGTTTTTTTCTGGTGTTTTAGTGTCAGCCGGCTATGTAAATAAGCTACATCTCCCAGAATCCTCTGCCCAGCGCAGGACCGGCAAGGTGGGGGCGTTAAACGCCGTAAGCAGGAAGTGAAGTGTGTTCGTACTCGTGGTAGATATAATTGTTTTTGGACATTGAATCTGTCCATAACTGGTTGAGTTATGTTGCTGACAAACTGACTAACAAGCCCAGGCCAAAACATGATATTTTTGGCAGAGGTAAGAAAGTTTTCATTCTGTTTTGAGCGTTTTCAAAGGCAAAACAGGAAATCACCCCCCAAAAAATGTTAATTGCAGGAAATGAGAGTAAACAATAAAACTACTTGATACATCCTCAACCCATCCATTCATTTTTCTACCGCTTGTCTCTCAATGTTGTCGTCGCCTCATAAACCATCCCACAGAAAATATATTTCAAGCCAGCAAAGCCAAACATCAGATTGTGAGGTTTTACATTATTAGAAGATATATTGTTAGCTAACTTTTCTGAGATACAACATTTTCCAGACTGATAAGAAAAATTACCACTGTAGAGGACACTGCTTCCCATTATGTAAAAGTTGAAAGAAACCAAACAATACATTATAGTTTTACACTTATTACACTGGATGTTTACATTGTTCCTTTAAAGACATCAACTGTAAGTTATTCTTTAAAATAGTTGCTTGAAAAAGTCAATGTTTCTACACAATTATTTACAAAATAATTATTTACATGGCTGAATGCAGGACTCTGTGCTTAAGTTGTGTTCAAAGTTCAAAACATGGCGCAAACGTGCGGCATCAATACCTGCCACAATGATTTTCAAGGTAAAAAAATTTTTTAAGATAAAAAAAAATTTTCAAGATAAAAAATGATTTTCAAGGTAAAAAAAATTTTTTAGATAAAAAAATTTTTTCAAGGTAATTTTTTTTTTTCAAGATAAAAAATGATTTTAAGGTAAAAAATGATTTTCAAGGTAAAAAATTATTTTCTAGGTAAAAAAAAATTTTAAGGTAAAAAAAAATTTTCAAGGTAATTTTTTTTTTCAAGGTTAAAAATGAATTTCAAGGTAAAAAATGATTTTCAAGGTAAAAAATGATTTTCAGGGTAAAAAATTTTTTCAAGGTAAAAAAAATTTAAGGTAAATTTTTTTTTTCAAAGTTAAAAATGATTTTCAAGGTCATTTGATTTGATTTAGATTCATTGGTCCCCATTGGGGAAATTCATTTTCACTGCCGTACATTTAAACAATAGACATTACACATCACGAACAAAAATAACAAAAAGACATCATACATGACCAACACACATTTACAGGCTTGTCAGACAGGTCGGCCGGCCGGGCCAGCTGTTTAGGGCGGCTATAACTGCAGGGATAAGGCGTTTCCCGAGGCGGGCCCTCCGGAATTTGATGGTTCTGTACCTGCGCCCTGATGGTAGTGGGATGATGTATTGGTGTAGCGGGTGAGTGATATCCTGGACTATCGTGTCTGCCAGTCGAATGATGGACCTGTGGTTTGAATCTGAAATGTTGGGTGTGGGTAGGCTGATGATTTTAGCTGCTATGTTTGTAATGGGTCTGAGTTTGGTCCGGTTGGTTACAGAAAGCATAGTGAAAAGAACATGTGGAACAGTACATGATCGCTTCAGGAAAAAAAAAAAAAAGATTTGGTGACATTTTCTCATTTCCAGCGTGAAATCAAAGCCAAGGAACTTGGGTTATGAAGCTAATAAAGAGACGGCAAATAACCTGGATTGCATCCGTAAGACGATCAAACACCACCTGGTACATGTTAGTTCATGGCATTTTCAGACCGGTAAGTTTAAATCAAAGCATGTTTTATTTTGTTTCATACATAGCATTTAAGAGGCTAACCAAGCGAGCTGCGGGTGACAAACAATGTCCAGTATTTTGGAAAAAAAAAAAAATTCTGTTTACCTTTAGTCTTGGGTAAGCACAAAAACCTACTTGCCAACCTTAAGACCTCCGATTTCGGGGGGCGGGGGGCGGGGGGCGTGGTCGGGGTGGAGCGGGGCGTGGTTGGGGGCGTGGTTAAGAGGGGAGGAGTATATTGACAGCTAGAATTCACCAAGTCAAGTATTTCATACATACATACATACATACATACATACATACATACATATATATATATACACATCCTGAAAATATGCAAACAAAACTGTGTTTGGATAATTGATACTTCAAACTTGCATAAATAAATCTTAAGGAATATAACATAACTTGGCTTCTGAGAGCTTCAAAATGTAATGAATAAAATACTAAAGTTGTTGATAAACAAGCAATTATTTTAATAATTAAATATGGTCATTTTAAATGAATTATTATGATCATTTAAAATGAATTATTTCAAATATGTTTATTTTAATGTATAATTCTATGGCTCGATGTAATAAGGAGTCAGAAAAAATAAAAAAATAAAAATACAATTAATTTTGATGTTTTTAGCAAAATATATATATTTTTTAATTAATAAATATTTATTTTTAGGTAAGATAAACATAATAATACATTTTATCTCGAGTCTGGATGATTTAGTTCTTGTCACCCTGTTGTCCTCACTCAGGTCCGCATGGAGCTGGAGGGGGCGTGGCCTCCAGCTCCGGCTGAAAATCGGGAGATTTTCGGGACAATATTTGTCCCGGGAGGTTTTCGGGAGAGGCGCTGAATTTCGGGAGTCTCCCGAAAAATTCGGGAGGGTTGGCAAGTATGCACAAAAATGATCTGAGAAAATCATAAATCTTATTTTTGGTGAAAAAAAATCCGGGATTTTATTTTTAGGCCATATTGCCCAGGCCTACTTGAAAACTGCAATAAAGCGTCATCTACAATAATAAAATGTACATCCCTAGTCAATTCCACCATGTACTTATTATTTTGACATAGCTAGCCTTTGGAACAGGGTACATTTTGCCAAGGTATGGTGCCTTGATTTTTTATTTTATTTTGACGATCCATTTTAATTCGGTTTGGTGCTCTCTCTCTCATGAACAGCCATGTAAACGAAAGATTCGGCCAACAAAAATGGCTACCGCGGTCCCACAATACATTGCGCCCTTCGGAGCCCTATTGACAGAGTACAAAAGGGCTGAATTATCAAGCGCCGGTTCTCTTTGCCCTTATCTTGACACAATCTAAGATCGAAAAAGACTGTAGAGATGGTATAGTCCCACTACAGGAAAGAAAGAAAGAAAAAAATAAACTCCTTTCTGTGTCACAAATATGTGCAGGGGCCTCTCGGCAAGGAGCAGCCATGGCCTCAGAGAACAGCCAGAAACACCTGCAACAGATTAGTGTCCATAATGCTGGGTAATAAATCCTCTCACCCTTCCAGAGCATCTCCACCTCTTCCTTGCACATGTTGCTGAGGAATTGGGTTGAAGCCCACTTATTTTAACTTTCCATCGTACTATTTGGTTATGCGCATTAGGTTTATTAAAGCTGTTTCCTAGATAGAGGCAATTACCATGCATATAATGTAGCCAATGAGTAATCCATTTACCACAGCTTTAGTTTTATTAATTTGAGCCAGTGAAAGCTTACTCGTACAGCAGGATTGTCACATTTGAGGGCATAAACACGGGTCTCCCATCCATGGCAATGGTAGTGCACACCTCAACCAATCAAGTGGCAATTTACGATTTTATGTCGTCCTGCTTCTTTGAGCATGAAGGACACAGGGTCCTTCATTTAGGCCAGTGTTTTTCAACACTACAGTCTGGTGTGCCGTGGGAGATTATCTAATTTCACCTATTTGGGTTAAAAATATTTTTTGCAAACCAGTAATTATAGTCTGCAAATGATGTGTTGTTGTTGAGTGTCGGTGCTGTCTGGAGCTCGGCAGAGTAACCGTGTAATATTCTTCCTTATCAGTAGGTGGCAGCCGGTAGCTAATTGCTTTGTAGATCTCGGAAACAGCGGGAGGCAGTGTGCAGGTAAAAATGTGTCTAAGGCTTAAACCAAAAATAAACAAAAGGTGAGTGCCCTTAAGAAAAAGCATTGAAGCTTAGGGAAGGCTATGCAGAACGAAACTAAAACTGAACTGGCTACAAAGTAAACAAAAACAGAATGCTGGAAGACAGCAAATACTTACTGTGGAGCAAAGATGGCGTCCACAATGTACATCCGAACATGTCATGACAATCAACAATGTCCCCACAAAGAAGGATAAAAACAACTAAAATATTTTTGATTGCTAAAACAAAGTAGATGCGGGAAGACATGAAACTGCGACAGGAAAATAACTAAAAAGAGAAAAAGACACTAAAATAGGAGCACAAGACAAGAACTAAAACACTACACAGAGGAAAACAGCAAAAAACTCAAAATAAGTCACGGCGTGATGTGACAGGTGGTGACAGTACACCTACTTTGAGACAAGAGCTATATTGACGCATGGTTGGTTATGCTTTAAAGTCATATCCATCAATTGCGACAACGACTTTTTCCTGTCAACTGAGTTTCGTTTTTTAATGATTTCTGCTGGTGGTGTGCCTCCGGATTTTTTCGACGCAAAAAATGCGCCTTGGCTCAAAAAAGGTTGAAAAACACTGATTTAGGCGTCAAACAATAGTGAATAACAATCCGGTTTGGCATACAGTAGTTGTATTTTCAATGCAACACAGCATCCTCAAATTAGATAATTAATTAGAGTAGTTAATTAAAGCACACCATGGAGCGACATTTCCAGCGGCCTCCTTGGGTTTGGTAAATATAGCTAGCCTTCCTGTAATACAGATGTTGCATGTTTTGTGAAATTTTCACAATTTTGTTTGCAGCAGTTCAGGAGTACATACCACGGATGTATAACCCCACGAAAAAAGCATTATTGCCAACTAGGGATGTAACAGTATTATATATGCCGCGGTATTTTGGTTTCAAAGTCTTTTCAATAATACCGTGACGTGTGGTGGTATCAAACAAAAACTTGGTGTCAGGTTCAAACACTGATGACATCTATTAAACAGACGAGAAGCAAGGAATCATGCAGAGATTTGGATTTGAGCCAATTTGGCTCAACGAGGAGACACGTGTTTTGGGCTGTATTCTAGTTACAGATCCAAACTAGGTTCTAAAAGTCCAGCCCGCGTGCTTCCTCTGTTTATTTGGAAGGTCCCTGTTACGTCACTGAAGCTGTCGCTGAGGGAAGGGGGTAATCTCGACAACTCCAGTTAGACACAATATACGATTATACAAAAATGCAGATGTATTGATGCTGGTGCTATCGCCCCGTCTCTGCTTTGTCTGCGTCCCGGTACCCGATGTTCGGCATTGGCAGTTAGCAGGCCGAGTCTGGACACAACACTGATAGAGAAGGCTGGCAATCTTTTGGATTGCCAGCTTTGCACGGATACAAAAATACAGATAATAACTATAGCAACGGCCCTTAAGCATAAAGTTGTGTGATAATATATATACATGATTATTCTAACATTTGGTGAGTGGAGTTTTTTTCTGGCGTTTTAGCGTCAGCCGGGTCTGTAAATAAGCTCCCGGAACCCTCTGCGCAGGTTGTTAAATACCGTAAGCAGGAAGTGAAGTGTGTTCGTACTTGTGGTAAATTAAATTAATTGTTTTCGGACATTAAATCTGTCCATAACTGGTTGAGTTATGTTGCTGACAAAACAAGCCCAGGCCCAGGGGTGAGTTTTTCCTTGCCCTTATGTGGGCTTTGTACCGAGGATGTCGTTGTGGCTTGTGCAGCCCTTTGAGACACTTGTGATTTAGGGTTATATAAATAAAATTGATTGATTGATTGAAAACATGACCTTTTTGGCGGAGGTAAGAAAGTCTGCATTCTGTTTCGAGCGTTTTCCAAGGCGAAACAGGAAATTACCCCCAAAAAATACAAAATACGAGTACTACCGCTCGTCTCTCTCTCAATGTTGCGAGGGCGAAAAGGCGGGGCTGGACAAGTCGCCGCCTCATAAACCATCACACCATATATACAAACATTAGTTTGTGAGGTATTTACATTATTAGAAGTTATATTGTTAACTAACTTTTCTGAGACAACATTTTCCCGACTGATATGAAAAAATGACCACTGGAGAGGACACCATTTACCATTATGTAAAAGTTGAAAGACACCAAACTGTACATTATTGTTTTACACCGGATGTTTACGTTGTTCTTTTAAAGACATCAACTGTGAGTTGTTCTTTTAAAATAGTTGCTTGAAACGGTAGATGTTTCTACACAATTTTTTACACTTAGAAATGCTTGTTTGTAGTAATACCGTATTTTTCGGAGTATAAGTCGCTCCGGAGTATAAGTCGCACCGGACGAAAATGCATGATAAAGAAAGAAAAAAACATATATAAGTCGCACTGGAGTATAAGTCGCATTTTTGGGGGAAATTTATTTGATGAAACCCAACACCAAGAATAGACATTTGAAAGGCAATTTAAAATAAATAAAGAATAGTGAACAACAGGCTGAATAAGTGTACGTTATATGAGGCATAAATAACCAACTGAGAACGTGCCTGGTATGTTAACGTAACATATTATGGTAAGAGTCATTCAAATAACTATAACATATAGAACATGCTATACGTTTACCAAACAATCTGTCACTCCTAATCGCTAAATCCCATGAAATCTTATACGTCTAGTCTCTTACCTGAATGAGCTAAATAATATTATTTGATATTTTACGGTAATGTGTTCATAATTTCACACATAAGTCGCTCCTGAGTATAAGTCGCACCCCCGGCCAAACTATGAAAAAAACTGCGACTTATAGTCCGAAAAATACGGTAAATACAACTAAAACTATTGTGTTCAATTACAGCGAGCGTCCTAAACATTCCTGCCAGTTCCTTTTACACCAGACCTGGGCAAATTAAAGCCCGGGGGCCACATGCAGCCCGTTAGGTTTTTCAATCTGGCCCGCCGGACATTCCCAAATTATTTTCTTTAGATCTTTACGATGGAAACTGTAGCTGCCATTATGATGTGCAGTGATGTTTTCAAATGACCGTAAATCTTGAACTATACAAAGTATTTCAATGGTTGGAATCTGCGCTTTTGCATGATATACTAGTTACTATGTGTAGAGGTTGCCCTCTTGAGGGTTCCTCGGACCACTACACACTACCACGAGAGCCCGTATTTCAGGGTACAACCTGTTTTATTTTCATAAATCGTGCAAGGCTTTTGCTTTCTAGCAAAATGTATTTTTCTGAGTCCGAGTCTCTCTCTCTCTCTGGCTCCCATTCCAACTCCAACAACGTGTCTCGCTTCGGCTGCTGCTATTAAAGGCGACAGGTGATTAGATAACAAGGCTCACCTGGGCCATCTACTCACCTGTCGCTGTCTTCGAGGCCGGTCCTGGCACACCCCGTTCCGCGGCAGGCTGGCATGCCACGCCCCCCTCCTCACCATGGTAATCTACGTCACAGCCCCTCAGACCAGGCACCAAGCAGTGAGGGTGCGTTTCCACAGTGTGATTTTTTTTACCTTCTGCGTTCATATTTCGCTGTGTTTGTTGCATTTCGCCAGGGGCGTCTCTAGCTTTTAAGGACAGGGGGGGCTTAGCCCCCAGGAGATGCACAGGATGCGAGCGAACGTTACGCACAAGCACAAAACTTCACAAACGGCTAACAAAGACTTAGAAATTATTCATTGTTATTATAATTATTTAGAAAAAATGCACGGGACGAAATGAAATGCTCCCCGGGACGATGGCTTTTAACCATTTTTTTTCTTTTCTTTTTATGTATTTATTCATTTTACATTTTATATTAAATGTCTTGGTTTTTCCTGCCATCCTATGAAATGTTTAAAGTTAAAAGTTAAAGTTAAAGTACCAATGATTGTCACACACACACTAGGTGTGGCGAAATTATTCTCTGCATTTGACCCATCACCCTTGATCACCCCCTGGGAGGTGAGGGGAGCAGTGGGCAGCAGCGGTGGCCGCGCCCGGGAATCATTTTTTGGTGATTTAACCCCCAATTCCAACCCTTGATGCTGAGTGACAAGCAGGGAGGAAATGGGTCCCATTTTTATAGTCTTTGGTATGACTCGGCCGGGGTTTGAACCCACAACCTACCGATCTCAGGGCGGACACTCTAACCACTAGGCCACTGAGATTAACAAGCCATCCTATAATAATACAACAGCTACTAATGTAACAATACAATAAAACAAATATATTTAATGATGTTTTTTTCATTATTTTAACAATAGGCTAATGTATATTACTTTATATAGATTCTACAAGAAACACAAAACTTAAAAACTAAATTATTTACAATTGCACACACAAGGTTTTGTGCAGCTTCACTCATTGTAAAGGAAGATAATGTGCTTCGTACACCTGCAGGACCGCAAGCAAGGTCGCAGAGAAAATGCGGACTGGAATTTGAGTGATGTGGGCATTTTCTATATGAACAAGTGGAATGGATTGGATACCGACGCACTAAAGGGGCTCTCTACCTTACGCTACAAAGTGAGGGGAAACTGAGTGAATAA
Organism: Nerophis lumbriciformis; assembly: GCF_033978685.3. Lineage (NCBI taxonomy): Eukaryota > Metazoa > Chordata > Actinopteri > Syngnathiformes > Syngnathidae > Nerophis > Nerophis lumbriciformis. The sequence goes on from NC_084565.2 coordinate 25,003,575, forward strand.
TAACAGGTTATGATTATTTATTTAAACTCATATTCGGGCCACTTTATAATGAATATGTATTTGTAAAAAAAAAAAAATATATATATATAACACCAAATTATTTAGGGGGGCTTAAGAATATTTTAGGGGGGCTTGAGCCCCCCTAAAATAGGCCTAACAACGCCAATGCATTTCGCTTAATTGTAAAATATGTCGATCGTGAGGGGCTGTGAGGTTCATATGTTGTCAATATTCAGTGTTTTATCGTTCATAGTTAATATTGTAAATCCCACATTCTTTATTTTCATGTACATTCTGGGTGTCTCATTCAGTAAAAAAAATTCAAATTCCATTCCGTTTTTTAAGGCGGTTTGTCATAACGTTTTTAGCATTCAGACATTATTGTGAGGTTTTGTATTAGTGTTCCTAAAAATAGATACACCGGCCCCCAGACACATTTTTTTTCTCTAAATTTGGCCCCCCAAGTCAAAATAATTGCCCAGTCCTGTTTTACACACTATAGCATTTTTACCAAGCTTTTTTTTAGTTGGACATATGTAACGGTATCATCCCATTACATCTATAATCAATCAAATAAAACCTAAAAAAAACAAAAAAAACATGAAATATTACTTCCCGTAGGTCTAACAATCACTTCTTACGTCTTCAAGCAAAATTCGGCCATTGATCTGCAGCATTGTGTGAAGCGATTAATTTCGGAAAGAATGTTAAGCTTCCTGAATAATGAGCTTGTGGATGACCTCTGAAAAGTTTTCACAAAACATTGAGCTATGATAACAAAAGGGCGAGAGCGGGCAAGGGGAGCGGCAGGGGCCCCGCAAGGGGAGGGAGGGCACTTTGGGAGGGGTCCATGTTAGAAAACCTGTGAAAGGCAGCGTCAGTGTGAATAAAAAGCGTGGGTGTGAGGAGGTGGCCGAGGTGGCTCTGTGGCCCCTGACCTCCTTCCCCCGAGGTCCATTCACAGCAGCACAATGGTTGACACCTGTGTCCTTTCACTAACGGTGCTACTATTATTTACATTAGTCGGTCGCTTGCCATGGAGGGGGTTTGGAGGAGAGGGGACGACTCAAAGGACAATAATATACAAACCCTGTTTCCATATGAGTTGGGAAATTGTGTTAGATGTAAATATAAACGGAATACAATGATTTGCAAATCATTTTCAACCCATATTCAGTTGAATATGCTACAAAGACAACATATTTGATGTTCAAACTGACAAACTTTTTTTTGTGTGCAAATAATCATTAAGTTTAGAATTTGATGGCAGCAACACGTGACAAAGAAGTTGGGAAAGGTGGCAATAAATACTGATAAAGTTGAGGAATGCTCATCAAACACTTATTTGGAACATCCCACAGGTGAACAGGCAAATTGGGAACAGGTGTGTGCCATGATTGGGTATAATAGTAGATTCCATGAAATGCTCAGTCATTCACAAACAAGGATGGGGCGAGGGTCACCACTTTGTCAACAAATGCATGAGCAAATTGTTGAACAGTTTAAGAAAAACCTTTCTCAACCAGCTATTGCAAGGAATTTAGGGATTTCACCATCTACGGTCTGTAATATCATCAAAGGGTTCAGAGAATCTGGAGAAATCACTGCAAGTAAGCAGCTAAGCCCGTGACCTTTGATCCCTCAGGCTGTACTGCATCAAAAAGCGACATCAGTGTGTAAAGAATATCACCACATGGGCTCAGGAACACTTCAGAAACCCACTGTCAGTAACTACAGTTGGTCGCTACATCTGTAAGTGCAAGTTAAAACTCTCCTATGCAAGACGAAAACCGTTTATCAACAATACCCAGAAACGGCGTCGGCTTCGCTGGGCCTGAGCTCATCTAAGATGGACTGATACAAAGTGGAAAAGTGTTCTGTGGTCTGACGAGTCCACATTTCAAATTGTTTTTGAAAACTGTGGACGTTGTGTCCTCCGGACCAAAGAGGAAAAGAACCATCCGGATTGTTATAGGCGCAAAGTTGAAAAGCCAGCATCTGTGATGGAATGGGGGTGTATTAGTGCCCAAGACATGGGTAACATACACATCTTTGAAGGCGCCATTAATGCTAAAAGGTACATACAGGTTTTGGAGCAACATATGTTGCCATCCAAGCAACGTTACGATGGACGCCCCTGCTTATTTCAGCAAGACAATGCCAAGCCACGTGTTACATCAATGTGGCTTCATAGTAAAAGAGTGCGGGTACTAGACTGGCCTGCCTGTAGTCCAGACCTGTCTCCCATTGAAAATGTGTGGCGCATTATGAAGCCTAAAATACCACAACGGAGACCCCGGGTTGTTGAACAACTTAAGCTGTACATCAAGCAAGAATGGGAAAGAATTCCACCTGAGAAGCTTAAAAAATGTGTCTCCTCAGTTCCCAAATGTTTACTGAGTGTTGTTAAAAGGAAAGGCCATGTAACACAGTGGTGAACATGCCCTTTCCCAACTACTTTGGCACGTGTTGCAGCCATGAAATTCTAAGTTAATAATTATTTTCCCAAAAAAAATAAAGTTTATGAGTTTGAACATCAAATATGTTGTCTTTGTAGCATATTCAACTGAATATGGGTTGAAAAGGATTTGCAAATCATTGTATTTCATCATTGTATATTTACATCTAACACAATTTCCCAACTCATATGGAAACGGGGTTTGTAAATGAAGAAAGAGTAAGAAAGTGTTTATTTCAACTATTATCCGTAAAGAACGCATTGAGTCTATATAGCAGCAGTGTGAAGGATTCCGATTTATATTATTACACACATTTGCTTATGCATTTGATTATTATATATTTTTTATGTACAGTACAAGCCAAAAGTTTGGACACACCTTCTCATTCAATGTGTTTTCTTTATTTTCATGACTATTTACATTGTAGATTGTCACTGAAGGCATCAAAACTATGAATGTGGAGTTATGTAAAAACGGTGAAATAACTGAAAACATGCTTTGCACACTCTTGGCATTCTCTCGATGAGCTTCAAGACATAGTCACATCAAATGGTTTTCACTTCACAGGTGTCATAGTTTTGATGCCTTCAGTGACAATCTACAATGTAAATAGTCATGAAAATAAAGAAAACACATTGAAATGAGAAGGTGTGTCCAAAATTTTGGCCTGTACTGCATACTGTAAAAAAAAAAAATCTGTACATTTTGCGAGAAAAACTGGCAGCTCAGTCACCAGAATTTCATCGTAGAATTTACAATATTTTTTTTGTTTTTTTACAGCTTATGACTGTAAATGGAAAAACGATACAACTGTTTTTTTACGGTAAAATTCTGGTGACTGAGCTGTCAATTTTTTACCATGAAAATCGAGAAGAATGAATGCAGCATTTCATAAGAAAAAATAAAGTACTAGGCCTTCAGTGATGTCCGACTTTAATAATTACCTCTCAAAATACCATAATAGATGTCACCACATGACCATTGCTGGAGAAATACTATACATAAACACATTTACGCCCTACTGGGCATAGAACCACATTAACAGTGTAAAACACGGGTTATTTTCTGGCGCATATAAAAAACAATTCAAACGTATCAGCAATTAAAACATATCTTATGTGGTACTGTCAAAATTAAAATTGCAAAAAACATATTAAAAGTGAAAAAATAAAATATTTGAACTCATAATTTATAGAACCTTTTCGACGCCGTATAAGCCAGTTGTAACCCTTGTCGTCGGCTTATTCGAGCGGAAATGGCGAGAATTTCCCCATTTCATCGCCAGAACAGCTGAGCTAAATTCCGGGGTTGGCCGACATCGTCTCACAAGATGTAGTTTCTCTTTAAATACCCTTCTTGAAAATGGCCTTGCAAATATATATCTGCCACCTAATCAACGTTTTGTTCTCCTTCTCTGCTATCCCGGTCTGGCTCTGGCGCAACACTTCCCGCTTTCTGCTAAATTGC
>NC_084565.2:25012500-25060000 GCF_033978685.3 Nerophis lumbriciformis
CGAACATGAATACCTTAATAAGAGAAAGCGATTGCAGCTATTTGGGATACAACAATTCTCAGTTGGCAAGAGAGCTTTCGAATGTCCAGGTCAGCTGTGATTTTACTTACCGAAAAACTATGTCCATTTGTCGAAGGAGAGACAACGAGAATGCGGGCTCCGGTGGATGGGATAAAAAAGGTAGCGTGTGCTTTGTATTACCCGGCCGTCAAGGGAAGACTACGGAAATCATCGAATGCATTTGGACTGGCAAAGCAGACTCTATCAGTTATTGTCCGCCATGTCGCGGACTCAACATCTAGGTCCAGAGTACATAAAATCACCAAAAACGAATGGACAATGAAGATGAAGGCAAAAGAGTGAAGCGTGTCCTGACCAGATATCTACATCCCTAGATTGATTGATGTAAAATGTTCTTTATCACATTGTTTACTTTCACATGTCCATTAATGATTTGATTAATATTTGATGGCTCAGGTGTGATTCACTACAATAACTGGATTCCAGTTAATTGAAATACCACAACACTAGATATTGTTCCGATAAGTTAAATTTAATTTAGGAACTTGCACACAAAGCAACACTGGAGGTGACTATGACGTTTGATTGATTGATTGAAACTTTTATTTGTAGATTGCACAGTACAGTACATATTCTGTACAATTGACCACCCGAATAAGTTTTTCAACTTGTTTAAGTCGGGGTCCTTAAACAACCATCGAGTGTGTGTGTGGACAAGGATAAGGTTAGGTGGGATTTACCCTGGATAACCTTAGCTGGCTTAGTGTAGAAGGAGCTTCAGGTAGCTTAGCATAGTTTGGCATTAGCGCCTGAAATTGCACAGGTAATGCTAAAAAAAAGCCTATTTTTAACCAACTTTCCCTTTTACATAGAACACAGCTAACAATGTTGCTTATAGAAATCAGATCAATACAGCGTTGGGGACAACGTATGAAATACATGCTGGGCATTTGTTTTGACACAAAGGGGCGGAAGAAAGCCCTTTCTTACAGGCACCGTTCCACCTCTGTTACAGCTCTTTGTGCAATGCTAAACGAACACATTGTTGCTGTCCTATAACCACCCGGGAAGTCCACTTTATGGTCCTTTTGAATTTTGATCTTTAGGCCCTTTTCCAACGCAGGAACTTTCCAAATTAGCCTGGTAAATTAATCACCCCCCGCCTCCCCCCTGCATTTCAACCAAAAACTACCCACGTAAATAAAGATACTTGAGAATGGAGAGAAAGAAGAACGATAAATATTTTGAGTTGCAGGAACTTTTGTGTGCTGAAGAACACTGATTAGTTTTTGCTCAGCCCTAGTGTTTAAAGTTTGATGGTTTAATACTGTTTAAGACTTTTCACAAGCTTCATTTTGATATGCGAAGCTACGAGAAGTGGGCCATCTCTTTTAAACGGATTTAGAGGGGAATATAAAGTATTCAGATGATTCTTCTAAGCAGCAACTTGACCTGCTTACCGTATTTTTTGGACTAGAAGACTCACTTAAAATTCTTTAAAGGGGAACATTATCACCAGACCAATGTAAGCGTCAATATATACCTTGAAGTTGCAGAAAAAAGACCATATATTTTTTTAACCGATTTCCGAACTCTAAATGGGTGAATTTTGGCGAATTAAACGCCTTTCTATTATTCGCTCTTGAACGTGACGTCACATCGGGAAGCAATCCGCCATTTTCTCACTTTCGTCGGTGTGTTGTCGAAGGGTGTAACAACACGAACAGGGACGGATTCAAGTTGCACCAGTGGCCCAAAGATGCGAAAGTGGCAAGAAATTGGACGAAATTTGTTCAAAATACGAGGGTGTGGGGAAAGCCGACGAAATGGTCAGTCGTTTGTTCCGCACACTTTACTGACGAAAGCTATGCTACGACAGAGATGGCAAGAATGTGTGGATATCCTGCGACACTCAAAGCAGATGCTGACATCAACTCCAATGATTTCTCCAGATTCTCTGAACCTTTTGATGATATTACGGACCGTAGATGGTGAAATCCCTAAATTCCTTGCAGTAAATGGTTGAGAATTGTTGTTCTTAAACTGTTCGACAATTTTCTCACACATTCGTTCACAAAGCGGTGACCCTCGCCCCATCCTTGTTTGTGAATGACTGAGCATTTCATGGAGGCTGCTTTTATACCCAATCATGGCACCCACCTGTTCCCAACTAGCCTGTTCACCTGTGGGATGTTCCAAATAAGTGTTTGATGTGCATTCCTCAACTTTCTCAGTCTTTTTTGCCACTTGTGCCAGCTTTTTTGAAACATGTTGCAGACATAAACTTCCAAATGAGCTAATATTTGCAAAAAAATAATAACGTTTACCAATTTGAACGTTAAAGTATCTTGTCTTTGCAGCCTATTCAATTGAATATAGGTTGGAAAGGATTTGCAAATTTACGATTTAAACAATGTGCCAACTTCACTGGTTTTGGGTTTTGTAATATGAACTTTGTTAATAGTAGCGGAGAATATCTTATTCGATGTCGTCAATTGACATCAGCAAGGGTTGGAATGCTACTGGTGATGTGGCATCAGGCCAGACAGGCTTTATTTACATTCAAGCTAAGTGGGAAGCTAACATGACCTGACACGGTTCATGGTTCCACCAGTGAAGCCCGGTTGGGTCGACACCTCCACCCTGAGACCTCAGGGTCAAAACGATCTGCCGCCTTTCACGGATGAAGGTGGCTGGAGAAACATGTGACCGTGGTCTTTACTTTCAACCCAGATTTAGCTTAGATAAGAGGAGCACAAAATGGGACTTATACCACAGGGTCAGGAGATGGAGAATTCAAACAAGAGTGTGAAAAAAAAAGCGAGGAATCCGATTTCTGCAATGCCCGGCAAAAGATGAAATTACACTATAAGTGCAGCTTATAGCAAGATTTATTTAGAAACAGGTGCTCCCTAGGCAGTGGTCTCTATATCATATAATCTTACCACTGCTGGTCAATGATGAAAGCATGTCAAATGAGGGTCATGGGAACATGAGCAATTGTAATATATTTAGTTTTAAAATGGTGCATTTGCATGTAAACAATCCGGTAAACATTTTCTTGTGTTTAACATGCAGATAAAACAACAATTATCTGCATTCATAAAGATCTGAAAGCATTGTAATGTGCATGCCAGACCAGTAGGTGGCAATGAACAACACCCCAGCTGCATATCCTGGGAGCATTGCAAATTTATAAGCATTGTGTTCCCCCGTCAGTATCTTAACTGTACCATACGTAAAGCTGGACATGTTATGCTTGTAAACATACATGTTCAGCGTTTACTGGACACTTTCGCTTTCCCTCACAAACAAATTCATTAGAATGTAAACTAATTTGTTGTAATCGATTTTAGGCATTAGGTTATAACAGTGTTTTTCAACCTTTTTTGAGCCAAGCCATAAAAAAAATACAGAGGCACACCACCAGCAGAAAAGGTTAAAAAATTAAACTCCACCAGGTTGTCGTGCCTTATTTTGAGTTTGTTGTTGTTTCCTGTGTGTCGTGCTTTAGTTACTGTCTTGCGCTGTTATTTTGGTGACCCTTCCTGTTTTGTTGGTGTTCTCCTGTAGCAGCTTCACGCCTTCCTTTGAGTGCTATTGCCCGCACCTGCTTTGTTTTTGCAATCAAGACTATTTAAGTTGTGCGTACGCTGTCCTTCTTTGTGGGGACATTGTTGATTGTCATGTCATGTACGGATGTGCTTTGTGGACGCCGTCTTTGCTCCACGCGCTGTAAGTTTTTGCTGTCGTCCAGCATTCTGTTTTTGTTGACTTTGTAGCCAGTTCAGTTTTACTTTTGATTTACATAGCCATCCCTATGCTTCAGTGCCTTTTCCTAGCGGGACTTGCCTTTTGTTCATTTTTGGTTTAAGCGTTACATACCTTTTTACCTGCACGCTGTCTACCGCTGTGCTCTGCATATTTCATTGCTCTACAAAGCAATGAACTACCTGCTGCCACCTACTGATATGGAGTATTACAAGATTACCCTGCCAAGCTCTACACAGCACAGGCACATTACCGTATTCTTCGGACTATAAGTCGCAGTTTTTTTCATAGTTTGGCCGGGGGTGCGACTTATACTCAGGAGCGACTTATGTGTGAAATTATTAACACATTACCGTAAAATATCAAATAATATTATTTAGCTCATTCACGTAAGAGACTAGACGTATAAGATTTCATGGGATTTAGCAATTAGGAGTGACAGATTGTTTGGTAAACGTATAGCATGTTCTATATGTTATAGTTATTTGAATGACTCTTACCATAATATGTTACGTTAACATACCAGGCACGTTCTCAGTTGGTTATTTATGCCTCATATAACATACACATATTCAGCCTGTTGTTCACTATTCTTTATTTATTTTAAATTGCCTTTCAAATGTCTATTCTTGGTGTTGGATTTTATCAAATACATTTCCCCAAAAAATGTGACTTATACTCCAGTGCGACTTATATATGTTTTTTCCCTTCTTTATTATGCATTTTCGGCCGGTGCGACTTATACTCCGGAGCGACTTATAGTCTGAAAAATACGGTATTATGATTATTGATTTGCAAAAAATATTTTTTGGACCGATTAGGTGAAGTTGCATAATTTCCCATGGCACACCAGACAATATCTCACGGCACACCGCGGCACGGTGGTTGAAAATCACTGGGTTATAAGATCCTTAGTCTTCAGTTTCAACTTAAGATACACTACCTCCTAAACTATCGTAGCCTAGAGCAGGGCTATTAACATTTGGTCCGTAAAGCACACCATACCGGCCCCCCGAGCTTAGTTCAGAACTTGGAACACTTTTGCGGCAAATTCCTAAAAATAGTGCTCGTGTTGTACAGAGGACCTTGGACCACCTTAAACACATTGGCAGTTCCTTGCATTGACATTTAATCTTGCTACCATACATAGAACACTGGGGTCCAAAATTGTGATTTACATAACTAAGACGATACTCAAGGCACCCATTTAGGTCCTCTCCCTTTTGGCAGTTATATTCATTTTTCGTAACGTAATTTATGTAACTAAGGCCCTGTCTACATTAAGCCGGATAACTCATTAAACGAATAATTATTTAGCCTAAGCACTGTGTCAGCCACACTAACCAATCGTTTAAAGGGGAACATTATCACAATTTCAGAATGGTTAAAACCATTGAAAATCAGTTCCCAGTGGCTTATTATATTTTTCGAAGTTTTTTTCAAAATTTTACCCATCACGCAATATCCCTAAAAAAACCTTCAAAGTGCCTGATTTTAACCATCGTTATAAACACCCGTCCATTTTCCTGTGACGTCACATAGTGAAGCCAACACAAACAAACATGGCGGAAAGAACAGCAAGCTATAGCGACATTAGCTCGGATTCAGACTCGGATTTCAGCGGCTTAAGCGATTCAACAGATTACGCATGTATTGAAAAGGATGGTTGTAGTGTGGAGGCAGGTAGCGAAAACGAAATTGAAGAAGAAACTGAAGCTATTGAGGCATATCGGTTTGAACCGTATGCAAGCGAAACCGACAAAAACGACACGACAGCCAGCGACACGGGAGAAAGCGAGGACTAATTCGGCGATCGCCTTCTAACCAACGATTGGTATGTGTTTGTTTGGCATTAAAGGAAACTAACAACTATGAGCTAGGTTTATAGCATATGAAATACATTTGGCAACAACATGCACTTTGAGAGTGCGGACAGCCCAATTTTCATCAATTAATATATTCTGTAGACATACCCTCATCCGCGCTCTTTTCCTGAAAGCTGATCTGTCCAGTTTTGGAGTTGATGTCAGCAGGCCAGGGAAGCTCGGGTCGATATGGGGTTTAGCTCGCTCGTCTGCGGGAACAAACTGCCGCCATTGCTTGCCGTGCTACCGAGGTCCTTTGGCCCTGAATTGCTCACACACTCCGGCAGATTCAATGGGGGTCTGGCGACAGATTTCTTTGACTTTATCGTTGGAAATGCATCTGCTTTGAGTGTCGCAGGATATCCACACATTCTTGCCATCTCTGTCGTAGCATAGCTTTCGTCGGTAAAGTGTGCGGAACAAACGTCCAATTTCTTGCCACTTTCGCATCTTTGGGCCACTGGTGCAACTTGAATCCGTCTCTGTTCGTGTTGTTACACCCTCCGACAACACACCGACGAGGCATGATGTCACCAAGGTACGGAAAACAGTCGAAAAAACGGAAAATAACAGAGCTGATTTGACTCGGTGTTTGAGAAAATGGCGGATTGCTTCCCGATGTGACGTCCAACGTGACGTCATCGCTCCGAGAGCGAATATTAGAAAGGCGTTTAATTCGCCAAAATTCACCCATTTAGAGTTCGGAAATCGGTTAAAAAAAAAAAGGTATTTTTTCTGCAACATCAAGGTATATATTGACGCTTACATAGGTCTGGTGATAATGTTCCCCTTTAAGGTTACTCTCCTTGGATAATTTTTTACACGCGTAAGTGCGCCGTCTATTTCTTCAATATCCGGCTCTTAGCTTTGTATGGACTCATCGAACGTTTACAAACTGAGTTCGGAGAGGAAGTCACGTCAAAAAGACCGCGCCCCACACAGGAAGTGACATCAGAAAGAACACGCCGCAGCCAGCTTCATGACAAGCGGTTTCGTAACTCGTGATTCACTACAATAGGGCCCCACAGTGCACTGGATTCCAGTTAATTGAAATACCACAACACTGGATATTGTTCAGATAAGTTACATTTAAGAACTTACTGTACATGGGTGCTTAATTTGAAAATATAATTTTGTTTGTGGATTGTATGCAACCTGTTGTGTTCCCTGGTTTTCAGTGTACATGGGTGAAGGTGTGTGTTGCTGAGCCCGATCTGGACATAATCTGAACTGGACCTGGTTTTAAAAACCCTTTTGAACAATCTGATTTAATTAACAACCTGGTCTGGTGAAGATAAGGTCCATTATTTTTTTATTTATTTATTTATTATTATTATTATTTTTTAATAAAATAAGATTGGATAAATAAATAAAATAAAAATACTTTTTCTTGAATAAAAAAGAAAGTAAAACAATATAAAAACAATTACATAAAAAATAGTAATTAATGAAAATGTTAGTGGACCAGCAGTACACACAATCATGTGTGCTTTAAAGACTGTATCCCTTGCAAACTAGATTATCATATAATGTAGGAACCAGACATTTTTAATAACAGAAAGAGACAGCCCCTTTTGTGTAAATGAGTGTGGATGAGTGTGGATGGGGAAGGGAGTTTTTTTTTTGGGGTTGATGCACTAATGGTAAGTGTATCTTGTGTTTTTTATGTTGTTTAAAATAATAAAAAAATAGTAATAAAAAAAAAAAGAAAAAAAAAAAAAAGAACTTGCACACAAAGCAACACTGGAGGTGACTATGATGTGCGCATTTTTCGCGCATGCGTACTAGGTCGCGTTGCGCCGGCGGACGGAGGGGCTGAGGGGGTATTAAACGACCATTGTGTGTGTATGGACAAGGATAAGGTTAGGTGGGATTTACCCTGGATAACCTTAGCCAGCTTAGTGTAGAAGGGGACTAAAGTTGTGCTGTTGCGTGTTTACTTCAGATGCAGTCAGTAGTCTTTTGTTCAACGTCTTTAGTTATACTAGTGGTGTTCCTCAAGGTTCCATTTAAAGTCCTCTCTTTTTGATCATTTAGGCTAGTCAACTGGTGGCTTGTGAAAAAAAAAAAAATTGTTAGAGACTCACATTTTTGCGGTAGATTCTTAAAAACATTGTAGTCATAGAGATGATGTTTGACTAACTTTTTGCAGAAGGTCCCTGAAAACAGCAGAGTGCAACTGAAAAAATAAATAGACCAAAATCAAATGTCTACTGTATAGGACAGTGTTTTTCAACTAGTGTGCCGTGAGATACAGTCTGGTGTGCCGTGGGAGATTATCTAATTTCACCTATTTGGGTTAAAAATCTTTTTTACAAACCAGTAATTATAGTCTGCAAATGATGTGTTGTTGTTGAGTGTCTGTGCTGTCTATATAAACAAAAGGTGAGTGCCCCTAAGAAAAGGCATTAAAGCGTAGGGAAGGCTATGCACTGAAATGGCTACAAAGTAAACAAAAACAGAATGCTGGACGACAGCAAAGACTTACTGTGGAGCAAAGGCAATGTACATCCGAACATGACATGACAATCAACAATGTCCTCACAAAGACGGATACAAACAACTGTAAAATTCTTGATTGCTAAAACAAAGTAGATGCGGGAAATATCGCTTAAAGGAAGACATGAAAATGCTAAAGGAAAATACCAAAAAAGGAGAGAAAAAGCCACCAAAATAGGAGCGCAAGACCAGAACTAAAACATTACGCACAGGAAAACAGCAAAAACCTCAAAATAAGTCAGGGTGTGATGTGACAGGTTGTGACAGTACACCTACTTTGAGACAAGAGCTATAGTGATGCATGCTTGGTTATGCTTTAAAGTCATATCCAACAATTGCGACAACGACTTTTTACTGTCAACTGTTTTTTGTTTTTTAATGATTCCCGCTGGTGGTGTGCCTCCGCATTTTTTCAACGCAAAAAATGTGCCTTGGCTGAAAAAAGGTTGAAAAACACTGGTATAGGACGCTGGTTCTCCGGAGTACACAAAATAAGAATAATGGTGAAGGAAGAAACCTATCCCCCCGGTCCTTAGCTTTCTGGAAATGTGGCCCCCAAAAATATTTAGTTGAATATCCTTGGCATTGAAAATGCCACAAGGGACCCTGTAACATCAGCCCAACATCTTGTGTCTCACTTGTTGGCATTAACTAATAGATAACCCATCAGAACATATTTTCAACCATGGTTCAGAAGAAAGTGAGTGTGCCCTGGATCTGGTGAAAGCAGTATACAACTGGTTCCCACTCACTGCGAATGTGTCAGTTGTTGGTGATTGGCTGGCGACCAGTCCTTGGTGTAGTTAGTACATCTTTCGTCTGTAACTTAGGCCCCTTCTACACTAAGGTTATACAGGGTAAATCCCAATACTTGCCAACCCTCCCGATTTTCCCGGGAGACTCCCAAATTTCAGTACCTCTCCCGAAAATCTCCCGGGGCAACCATTCTCCCGAATTTCTCCCGATTTCCACCCGGACAACAATATTGGGGCCGTGCCTTAAAGGCACTGCCTTTAGCGTCCTCTACAACCTGTCGTCACGTCCGCTTTTCCTCCGTACAAACAGCGTGCCGGCCCAGTCACATAATATTTGCGGCTTTTACACACACATAAGAGAATGCAAGGCATACTTGATCAACAATCATACAGGTCACACTGAGGGTGGCTGTATAAATCATTTTAACACTGTTACAAATATGCGCCACACTGTGAACCCACACCAAACAAGAATGACGAACACATTTCGGGAGAACATCCGCACCGTAACACAACATAAACACAACAAAACAAATACCCAGAACCCCTTGCAGCATTAACTCTTCCGGGACGCTACAATATACACCCCCCGCTACCACCAACCCCCCCCCCCCCCCCCCCCCCTCGCAGCCACCCCTTCCCCGCCCCTTCCAACTCAACCCCGCCCCCCCACACCTCAACCCTGCCCTCCGGAGGTCTCAAGGTTGGCAAGTATGTAAATCCCACCTAACCTTATCCTTGTCCACACACACACAATGGTTAAGACCCCCTCGCCCCCCTCGGTCCGCCAGCGCAACGCGACCCAGTACGCATGCGCGGAAAATGTGCACGTCATAGTCACCTCCAGTGTTGCTTTGTGTGCAAGTTCTTAAATTTAACTTATCTGAACAATATCCAGAGTTGTGGTAGAATCACAGCTGACCTGGACATTCGAAAGTTCTCTTGCCGTCTGAGAAGTGTTGTATCCTAAATAGCTGCAATCGCTTTCTCTTACGGTATTCATGTGTGATTTCCACAAGCGTCTCTACAGATGGAAGGAGAAACACGGGCATGTCTGGATGACTCACCTCCATATTTCCAGTGGTTAGCTCCGAGTTACGAAACCGCTTTTTTATGAAGCTGGGTGTGGCGCGTTCTTTCTGATGTCACTTTCTGTGTGGGGTGCAGTCTTTCTGGCGTCACTTCCTCTCCGAACACAGTTTGTAAACAATCAGAATCAGGATCAGATCAGATCAGAAATACTTTATTAATCCCTGAGGGGAAATTCACATTTTCAGCACAATCAATCAATGAGTCCATACAAAGCTAAGAGCCGGAGGTTCAAGAAATAGACGGCGCACTTACCCGTGTAAAATATTATCCAAGGAGGGGAACCTTAAACAAGGATTTAGAGTGGCCAATAAGAGGCTTAGGCTAATAATTATTAGTTTAATGAGTTATCCGGCTTAATGTAGAAAGAGTCTCACTGCGAATGTGTCAGTTGTTGGTGATTGGCTGGCGACCAGTCCTTGGTGTAGTTAGTACATCTTTCGTCTGTAACTTAGGCCCCTTCGACACAAGGTTATACAGGGTAAATCCCACCTAACCTTACCCTTGTTTACACACACACAATGGTCGTTTAAGACCCCCTCGCCCCCCTCGGTCCGCCAGCGCAACGCGACCCAGTACGCATGCGCGGAAAATGTGCACGTCATAGTCACCTCCAGTGTTGCTTTGTGTGCAAGTTCTTAAATGTAACTTATCTGAACAATATCCAGAGTTGTGGTAGAATCACAGCTGACCTGGACATTCGAAAGTTCTCTTGCCGTCTGAGAAGTGTTGTATCCTAAATAGCTGCAATCGCTTTCTCTTAAGGTATTTATGTGTGATTTCCACAAGCGTCTGTACAGACGGAAGGAGAAACACGGGCATGTCTGGATGACTCGCCTCCATATTTCCAGTGATTAGCTCCGAGTTACGAAACCGCTTTATTATGAAGCTGGCTGTGGCGCGTTCTTTCTGATGTCACTTCCTGTGTGGGGCGTGGTCTTTCTGCGTCACTTCCTCTCCGAACTCAGTTTGTAAACGATCAATGAGTCCATACAAAGCTAAGAGTCGGAGGTTCAAGAAATAGACGGCGCACTTACCCGTGTAAAAAAATATCCAAAGTGGGAAACCTTAAACAAGGATTTAGAGTGGCCAATAAGGGGCTTAGGCTAAATAATTATTTGTTTAATGAGTTTGTGTAGAAAGAGTCTCAGTGCGAATGTGTCAGTTGTTTGTGATTGACTGGCGACCAGTCCTTGGTGTAGTACATCTTTCGCCTGTAACTTAGCCGAGATCGGATCCGGCTTCCGATGCCCTTAAAAAAGATAAGCGGCGGTAAATGGATGGATGGGTTGTGGACTGCGACTGTGACCGTGCAACACCATGAAGCTGTGACATAACTCAATGCCTCCTGCTGTGGTTCGGGACGGTTTGGAGTTTGGGGTGAATTGTGGGTCAGCCATGGAAAAAGGTCTTTTATTGTGCGTGTCACAGAATAAGGGATGGGCGGAAGAGATGGATGGTAATTGAAGAGCGCGGATGAGAAGCGGGTGGGAGTACGAGGTGAAATGCTTGATAAAAGAACAGACTTGAAATTGTCAGGGGATGAAGAAGAGAGTCAAATCTTGAAGGTACAGTAGTGGTCAACAGTTGACATACACTTGTAAAGAACATAATGTCATGGTTGTCTTGAGTTTCCAATCATTTCTACAACTTTTATTTTTTTGTGATAGAGTGATTGGAGGACATACTTGTTGGTCACAAAAAAACATTCATGAAGTTTGGTTCTTTTTATGAATTTATTATGGGTCTACTGAAAATGTGACCAAATCTGCTGGGTCAAAAGTATACATACAGCAATGTTAATATGGTAAATGGTAAATGGGTTGTACTTGTATAGCACTTTTATACCTTTTTAAGGAACTGAAAGCGCTTTGACACTATTTTCCACATTCACCCATTCACACACACTGATGGCGGGAGCTGCCATGCACGGCGCTAACCAGGCCCATCAGGAGCAAGGGTGAAGTGTCTTGCTCAAGGACACAACGGACGTGACTATGTTGGTAGAAGGTGGGGATTGAACCAGGAACCCTCAGATTGCTGGCACGGCCACTCTCCCAACTTCGCCACGCCGTCCCCAATATGTTACAAACAGCTAAATGTTTGTTTCATCTGACCACAGAACTTTCCTCCAGAAGATGAAACAAAAGTTGAGCTGTTTGGTGACAATACCCAGCAATATGTTTGGAGGAGAAAAGGTGAGGTATTTAATCCCAGGAACACCACCCTACCGTCAAGCATGGTGGTGGTTGTCATGTCTGTGTGATCATGTTTTTGTTTTAGTCATGTTCGGTTTTGTTTTTGGACTTTTTGTGCACTTTTGTTTTGTCACCATAGCAACCATTAGTTTTCACCTGTCAAGTCACGCACCTGTTTCACGTTTTGAGTCACGCACCTGTTTTCATTAATCATGTCTATAGTATTTAAGTTCATTGTTTTCGGTTTGTCGTTCTGACGACATCCCACAATTATGCTCTACACACTCTTCATCCTCTTAGATCATGCTTCATGTCCCATGCCAAAGTAAGTTTTTGTTCCATGTATATAGTCTTTTTGGTTTCATAGTTTGTTCTCCGCCATTGTGCGCGCCTTTTGTTTACTTCTTTTTGTTTTAGTAATTATAAAAATAAAATTATGTACTTACATTCCCGTCTCGCCCGAGCCAACTTTCTGTTGCATCCCGGAAAAGCAAACACCCAGGACCAAGTCATGACAGTGATAGTATTATGCTCTGGGCCTGTTTTGCTGCCAATGGAACTGGTGCTTTACAGAGAGTAAATGGGACAATGAAAAAGGAGGATTACCTCCAAATTCTTCAGGACAACCTAAAATCATCAGCCCAGAGGTTGGGTCTTGGGCGCAGCTGGGTGTTCCAATCAATCAATCAATCAATCAATGTTTATTTATATAGCCCTAAATCACAAGTGTCTCAAAGGGCTGCACAAGCCACAACGACATCCTCGGTACAGAGCCCACATAAGGGCAAGGAAGAACTCACCCCAGTGGGACGTCGATCCAACAGGACAATGACCCCAAACACACGTCAAAAGTGGTAAAGGAATGGCTAAATCAGGCTAGAATTAAGGTTTTAGAATGGCCTTCCCAAAGTCCTGACTTAAACGTGTGGACAATGCTGAAGAAACAAGTCCATGTCAGAAAACCAACATATTTGGATGAATTGCACCAATTTTGTCAAGAGGAGTGGTCAAAAATTCTACCATAAATTTGTGGATGGCTACCAAAAGTGCCTTATTGCCAAGGGTTATGTAACCAAATATTAACATTGCTGTATGTATACTTTTGACCCAGCAGATTTGGTCACATTTCCATAATAAATTCATAAAAGAACCAAACTTCATGAATGTTTTTTTGTGACCAACAAGTATGTGCTCCAATCACTCTATCACAAAAAAATAAGAGTTGTAGAAATGATTGGAAACTCAAGACAGCCATGACATTATGTTCTTTACAAGTGTATGTAAACTTTTTGACCACGACTGTAGATAGGTAGACAAGTCAATTTTTGCATGTCAGTCACTTTTTTCAGATTTTTAACGTTTCCATATGCTTGACTGAGACCCAGTCCACCCCCCTCCCCTCCTCTTTCAAACATAGCTAGAAGCGACCTTTAAAGCGCGGCCAAACACCCTTGACACACGTATTTCTACCAAGCAGGGGATCAAAAGCACGTATGCGCGCCCAACACTAAACGTCCTGGGCTTATTAAAATGACTCTTGACAGCTCGGTGCACAGAAAAGCAACAGTAGAGGCGCCGCAGGGAGGACACGGTACAAATATCGTATGCAAAAGGAGGTCTTTGGACTTCTCCGGGTTATCAAAAAAAAGATAATCTGTAGCAGATTGGGGAATGTCAGAGTTCTTGGCCTGGAGTGATTGATGATTGCAAGGTAATTGTCCATTGTGAGGACATGTCAGGGGAAGATGCCGCGTCACCTCGCAGTGAGAGTAAAGGAGCTGGAGAATGGAAGTGATTAGGTGTAATATTCTCCATCTGGCAGCCATTGGCTCACGAGAAAAGGTTCAAAGAGGAGCGATACAGAGGGGAGATATAGCAGTAGAGCGGCGATACCATTTCCACAAGGATTTACTCTGCTGAACTCAAATTTGGGTGCATGTCTTCACCAAGTCTCGGCAGATGATCACTCATGAAATAAACTACTAATCCTCGCCTCCATGGCGACAGATAAAGTAAGTTTCTAACAAATATCATCCCTGCAGGACGAGGAATAACTAAACATGCTTCACCGGCATCAAAATGTAAACAAACACCATTGGTGGATCTACACCAGTGGTTCTTAACCTTGTTGGAGGTACCGAACCCCACCAGTTTCATATGCGCATTCACCGAACCCTTCTTCAGTGAAAAAAATAAATAAATTTTTTTTTCAAATTCAAGACAAAGTAATATGTTTTTGGGGAACATATTCTAAGTAACAAAGACTTAATTTAGAGTTATTTGGACACTAGGGGAACATATTCTAAGTAATAAAGACTTCATTTAGAGTTATTAGGTTAGGGTTAGGGTTATAATAAGGCATTAATAATGACTAGTTAAGAGCCAATATGTTACTAATTTGCATGTTAATAAGCAACTAATTAATGGCAAATATGTTCCCCATACTAAAGTGTTACCATGTTTTTTTACT
Organism: Nerophis lumbriciformis; assembly: GCF_033978685.3. Lineage (NCBI taxonomy): Eukaryota > Metazoa > Chordata > Actinopteri > Syngnathiformes > Syngnathidae > Nerophis > Nerophis lumbriciformis. The sequence continues at coordinate 25,027,169 of NC_084565.2, forward strand.
GGTGCACAAAATGAACCGTGCATGAACATCACCTTGTTCAAAGAACAAAACCAACACAGTGCATAAACTCACAACAAATTACACACCTGCAAACCAGTCAGCTGTTGCCGTATCCGTAATACGCCGATAGGGAGAAGTTTGTATTTACACGATGAGTCGGGTGTGTTTTGACCTCCGCCGAACCCCTGAGGCCGACTCACCAAACCTCTAGAGTTCCATCAAACCCAGGTTAAAGGGGAACATTATCACAATTTCAGAATGGTTAAAACCATTAAAAATCAGTTCCCAGTGGCTTATTATATTTTTCGAAGTTTTTTTCAAAATTTTACCCATCACGCAATATCCCTAAAAAAACCTTCAAAGTGCCTGATTTTAACCATCGTTATAAACACCCGTCCATTTTCCTGTGACGTCACATAGTGAAGCCAACACAAACAAACATGGCGGAAAGAACAGCAAGCTATAGCGACATTAGCTCGGATTCAGACTCGGATTTCAGCGGCTTAAGCGATTCAACAGATTACGAATGTATTGACACGGATGGTTGTAGTGTGGAGGCAGGTAGCGAAAACGAAATTGAAGAAGAAACTGAAGCTATTGAGCCATATCGGTTTGAACCGTATGCAAGCGAAACCGACGAAAACGACACGACAGCCAGCGACACGGGAGAAAGCGAGGACGAATTCGGCGATCGCCTTCTAACCAACGATTGGTATGTGTTTGTTTGGCATTAAAGGAAACTAACAACTATGAACTAGGTTTACAGCATATGAAATACATTTGGCAACAAAATGCACTTTGAGAGTGCAGACAGCCCAATTTTCATCAATTAATATATTCTGTAGACATACCCTCATCCGCGCTCTTTTCCTGAAAGCTGATCTGTCCAGTTTTGGAGTTGATGTCAGCAGGCCAGGGAAGCTAGGGTCGATAGGGGGTTTAGCTCGCTCGTCTGCGGGAACAAACTGCCGCCATTGCTTGCCGTGCTACCGAGGTCCTTTGGCCCTAAATTGCTCACACACTCCGGCAGATTCAATGGGGGTCTGGTGGCAGATTTCTTTGACTTTATCGTTGGAAATGCATCTGTTTTGAGTGTCGCAGGATATCCACACATTCTTGCCATCTCTGTCGTAGCATAGCTTTCGTCGGTAAAGTGTGCGGAACAAACGTCCAATTTCTTGCCACTTTCGCATCTTTGGGCCACTGGTGCAACTTGAATCCGTCCCTGTTCGTGTTGTTACACCCTCCGACAACACACCGGCGAGGCATGATGTCTCCAAGGTACGGAAAACAGTCGAAAAAACGGAAAATAACTGATTAGCTGATTTGACTCGGTGTTTGAGAAAATGGCGGATTGCTTCCCGATGTGACGTCACGTTGTGACGTCATCGCTCCGAGAGCGAATATTAGAAAGGCGTTTAATTCGCCAAAATTCACCCATTTAGAATTCGGAAATCGGTTAAAAAAATATATGGTCTTTTTTCTGCAACATCAAGGTATATATTGACGCTTACATAGGTCTGGTGATAATGTTCCCCTTTAACATCCACTGTAATGATAGTACAGGAGCGTATCTAGTTGATACTACTATGATAACCTCAATATATTTTGGCATCAGGACATCTTTCGTTTTTTTTTTTAACATTTATATTATATTTATAAACTCAGAAAATATGTCCCTGGACACATGAGGACTTTGAAAATGACCAATGTATGATCCTGTAACATTTGTGGTATCATCCAAAACTAGTGTAAAGTATCAAACAACAGAAGAATAAGTGATTATTGCATTTTAACAGAGGTGTAGATAGAACATGTTAAAAGAGAAAGTAAGCAGATATTAACAGTAAATGAACAAGTAGATTAATAATTCATTTTCTACCACTTGTCCTTAATAATGTTGACAAAATGATAGAATGGAAAATGACACAATATGTTACTGCATATGTCAGCAGCTAAATTAGGAGCCTTTGTTTGCTTACTTACTAATAAAAGACAAGTTGTCTTGTATGTTCACTATTTTATTTAAGGACAAACTTGCAATAAGAAACATATGTTTAATGTACCGTGAGATTTTTTGTTAATATAAAGCCAATAACGCAATTTTTCGTGGTGCCCACAAACCTGCATAAACAACAGCAATGAACCGTTGCACAACCTCCTGAATATATTGCGCCTATGTCTATTTTGTCCGACAGCAATCACGAGCTACCTTGCAGATGGCAGCCGGCGTATCAGAGTTGGTGTCAGGGAGGTCGCAAGTGATTAAAGCACGCTGGGAGCGTGTGAGTGAGGGAGCGTTATCTGGTCCCAATTACATTCAATCATTGGCAATTTGGCAAAGTGCAAAGCCATAGAGAGCGAGAGGGAAGTCAAGGATGAGAGGGAGAGGCCAGATGAGTAGAGGTGGTTCCTCCTGGCATTTCCGAACGCAAAAGCACATTTTCTAGAAAAAATGTGCCTCACACGTCAAACAAAATTTAGGCCCTGTCTCCTTTAAGCCGGATAACCCCTTAAACCATGGGTGTCAAACTCTGGCCCGCGGGCCAAATTTGGCCCGTCGTGTGATTTCATTTGGCCCTTGAGGCAATATCAAATTAACATTAGAGCTGGCTATTATACAGCGGCAGTGCCGCTGTAACACCACATTCACCGCTAATACTCATACTTGCCAACTCTCCCGATTTTCCCGGGAGACTCCCGAATTTCAGTGCTCCTCCCGAAAATCTCCAGGCACAATCATTCTCTCGAACAAGAATATTGGGGCATCCTCCACAACATGTCGTCATGTCTGCTTTTCCTCCATACAAGCAGCGTGCTGGCCCAGTCACATAATATATGCAGCTTTTACACATACATGAGTGAATGCAAAGCATACTTGGTCAACAACCATACATGTCACACTGAGGGTGGCCGTATAAACAACTTTAACACTGTTACAAATATGCGCCACACTGTGAACCCACACCAAACAAGAATGACAAACACAGAGAACATCCGCATCGTAACACAACATAAACACAACAGAACAAATACCCAGAACCCCTTGCAGCACTAACTCTTTCGGGACGCTACACTATAGTGCAAATAGAAAAGAGGCATTCAATTTTTATTTAAATGTTATTTGATATGCCATTGATGTTTTTTAATTATTATTATTATTATTATTATTATTTGAAACTCGATTTTGCATGTCACTATAAAGTTATATAAGCTTTGCTTGTTCAATATTCAATGCAAAACTTGTTTGGGTCCCTATTAAAAGGTTAATTTGTTCAACCTTGGCCCGCGGCTTTGTTCAGTTTTAAATGTTGGCCCACTCTGTATTTGAGTTTGACACCCCTGCCTTAAATGACTAATTATTTAGCCTAAGCACCGTGTCAGCTACACTAAATCATCATTTAAGGCAATGGTTCTTAACCTTGTTGGAGGTACCGAACCCCACCAGTTTCATATGCGCATTCACCGAACCCTTCTTTAGTGAAAACTAAAATGTTGTTTTTTTTAAAATTCAAGACAAAGTTATATGTTTTTGGTAACACTTTAGTATGGGGAACATATTCTAAGTGACAAAGACTTAATTTAGAGTTTTTTGGACGCTAAGGGAACATATTCTAAGTAACAAAGACTTAATTTAGAGTTATTTGGTTAGGGTTAGTGTTATAGTGGTTAGGGCCAGGGTTAGAGGGTTAGGGTTATAATAAGGCCATGTCGAATAAGGCATTAATAAGTTCTTAATAATGACTAGTTAAGAGCCAATATGTTACTAATTTGCATGTTAATAAGCAACTAATTAATGGTAAATATGTTCCTCATACTAAAGTGTTACCATGTTTTTTTACTGGTGCACAAAATGAACCGTGCATGAACATCACCTTGTTCAAAGAACAAAACCAATACAGTGCATAAACTCACAACAAATTACACACCTGCAAATCAGTGTGACTTCTGCTGTTGCCGTATCCGTAATACGCCGATAGGGAGAAGTTTTTATTTACACGATGAGTCGGGTGTGTCTTGACCTCCGCCGAACCCCTGAGGCCGACTCACCGAACCCCTAGGGTTCGATCGAACCCAGGTTAAGAACCACTGGTTTAAGGTAACCCTCCTTGAATATTTTTTTACACGGGTAAGTGCGCCGTGTATTTCTTGAATCTCCGGCTCTTACCTTTGTATGGACTCATTGATCGTTTACAAACTGAGTTAGGAGAGGAAGTGACGTCAGAAAGAACGTGCCACAGCCAGCTTCATAATAACCGGAGGTAACCACTAGTAATATAGAGGCGAGTCATCCAGACATGCCCGTGTGTCTCATTCTACATGTACAGACGCTTGTGGAAATCACATATGAATACCTTAAGTGAAGGAAACGCTCGATTGCAGCTATTTAGGATACAACACTTCTCAGCCGGCAAGAGAGCTTCCAAATGTCCAGGTCAGCTGTGATTCTACTTACCGAAAAACTTTGTCCATTTGTCGAAGGAGAGACAACGAGAATGCGGACTCCCGTGGATGTGATAAAAGGTAGCGTGTGCTTTGTATTACCTGGCCTTCGAGTGAAGACTACGGAAAACATCGAATGCATTTGGACTGGCAAAGCAGGCTGTATCAGTTATTGTTCGCCATGTATGTCGCGGACTCAACGTCTAGGCCCAGAGTATATGAAGTCACCAAAAACGAATGGACAATGAAGGTGAAGGCAAAAGAGTGAGGAGTGTCCTGACCAGATATCTAGATCCCTAGATTGATTGATGTAAAATGTTCTTTATCACATTGTTTACTTTCACGTGTCCATTAAAGATTTTATTAATTTATAATGGCTCAGGTGTGATTCACTACATAGGGCCCCACAGCACACTGAATTCCAGTTAATTGAAATACCACAACACTGGATATTGTTCAGATAAGTTAAATTCAATTTAAAAACTTGCACACAAAGCAACACTGGAGGTGACTATGACGTGCGCATTTTCTGCACATGCGTACTAGGTCGCGTTGCGCCGGCAGACAGAGGGAGGAGGGGGTCTTAAATGACCATTGTGTGTGTGTGTGTGGACAAGGATACGGTTAGGTGGGATTTACCCTGGATAACCTTAGTCGGCTTAATGTAGAAGGGTAAACATCATGTGATTTTAGCTAAGTGTCATGATAATCAAAAATCAAAGAGCCACACATTGGAATTACTGCGAGACATTAACATGCGTATGGCTGAGCATTGATACAACTGACTAAAAACACAATATTACTATATATCCAACGCCGTATTGCAATTCAAATGTTATGTTTTTTAAGGCAATTTCTACAAATTTTTGGCTTTATTCTAGTTTTAAAGTCTTATTTATGTCTTATCGGGGTGTAACGATTTGTTTTAACAGCAATTTGATTAGATTCACAATTTGTGGTTGTATTCAGGGACGTTATTAGTTTTTGGAACGATACGATTCAGTGATTTGAAATCGATTCAATAACTTTTCGCCTTTTTCATGGACGCCCCTGCTTATTTCAGCAAGACGATGCCAAGCCACATTCAGCACGTGTTACAACAGTGTGGCTTCATAAAAAAAGAATGCGGGTACTTTCCTGGTCCGCCTGCAGTCCAGACCTGTCTCCCATCGAAAATGTGTGGCGTATTATGAAGCGTATAATACAACAGCGGAAACCCCGGACTGTTGAACGACTGAAGCTCTACATAGAACAAGAATGGGAAATAATTCCACTTTCAAAGCTTCCATAATTAGTTTCCTCAGTTCCCAATCGTTTATTGAGTGTTGTTAAAAAAAAAGGTGATGTAACACAGTGGTGAACATGCCCTTTCCCAACTACTTTGGCACGTATTGCAGCCATGAAATTCTAAGTTAATTATTATTTGCAAAAAAAAAAATAAAATTTATGAGTTTGAACATCAAATATCTTGTCTTTGTAGTGCATTCAATTGAATATGGGTTGAAAAGGATTTGCAAATCATTGTATTCCGTTTATATTTACATCTCACACAATTTCCCAACTCATATGGAAACGGGGTTTGTAATACGGTGCGCCCTATGGTCCGGAAAATACGGTGTGTATAATGAGTAATTCATCTTTTTTTATCATGTTTATGTTTATTTTCAGTGTTGCTTATGTGCTAAGTGCTGCTTAATGGGCCAATGATAGCACAGATCATGACTTTAATCTACTAAAGAATCAGTGAGCTTTGAATAATTAATGGCAGCTAATGTTTGACAATGTCCTGGTAAGTTGAGAAAACTCTGGAAAGCCGATCGGGCTCAAACAAAAGCTTGCCATTGTGTCGCCAAGGAGCTGAACAGACTACATTTCCCCGCCTATTGAATGCTGATAATGGGAGGAGAGATAACCACCAAGGCAGAACAAAAGGGATTTCTCTCAGTAAAGATTTCGCTTTGATTTGTCAAGTGGCCCCCCTCCTCTCTGATTGGCCTGAAAAAAGTGGACCCCCCCCCCCCCCCACACCCCACCCCCCCTCCTGCCCTTGTGGCCCTCCGCCACCCCTCACCAGCCCCCACTGTCTTTCACCCTCTCTCGCCTCACGGCTTGCCGTGACCCATCTTGCACCTCCCGAAGCCCACAACAGACGCTTGGTGTGTGAAGAAGGTCAGGAGTTCAGGCTGGGCTGAGGCTCCAAACCTCCCTGTGCACAGAGGAGGCCTGCCCCGCGGGTTTATAATTATCTGCCGTTGGCATTCGGCGCAGGTTCAAGCGCAGTGCGAGCGCTGGCACCAGCGTGAGGGGAATCGCTTGGCTAAACACTTGCTGATTAGTTGTCCCGAATCGTCAGTTTCTTGTTCCTGTTATGTTTCCCTCCCATTGTCTGCCCCTCTCCACCTTTCAATGTCTTTACATGCAACTTTGCACTTTTCCATTCAGAATCCTTACTTGAGACAAGAACACATAGGTCTTTCTCTTTTTTCTGGAGTCTAAATTCTAAAAAAAAAAAAAACAGCCAGTACGATACAGCTAAAAATTTAGCTAAAGAGATTAATCAAAGCCCTCTAATTTTTCATGTGTGTGAGCAAACGCAAAAACTCCCTGAGCATTCAGTGGAGCCCATGTGAGCAACATCAGACGTGCACACTGTGGCTACACCAGCAGCACACCTGTCCCAAACCTGACTGAATAACAAGTTCAATCTCCATCCATCCATCCATCCATTTTCTACCGCTTGTCCCTTTCGGGGTCGCAGGGGGTGCTGGAGCCTATCTTAGCTGCATTCGGGCGGAAGGCGGGGTACACCCTGGACAAGTCACCACCTCATCGCAGGGCCAACACAGATAGACAGACAACATTCTCTTATTATTATAATCAAATGACAGCAGTTATTTCCATGAGGTTATTTTCTAATATAAGTGTTTAGGCCCACTTACAATGACAATAACAAAAAATATTGTTTTTCATGAACTGTGTACTTGTATTGTTTGTCTGGGTGGAGGTCCTGCTTTGGAAATAATTTGTACCCCTTTCAGACATTGCATTTAGTTCCCATTAAAACATTCACATGTTGCACAATGAGATGTAAGCAGGGGATCATATGTACATTCCTGCAACTTCCTGTTTGTAAAAAATATATTTTTATTAGTATTTATTTAATATACTAACAGCATTTCATGATTAATATTTATAAATTAAGATTCCTAATAAATGACACTAGAATAAGCACACATTTGATTGGTAAATCATAGCGTAACAACCTGGAATTACACTTAATGTGTGGTGTTGGAGTTGTCCCACTTTTTGTGTGGCTGTAAACGCATCACTGGCTAAATGCCTTATGTGCATGTGTTGGCGCAAGTGAGAAAGAGCGAGCGGCTGCTGTTGATATAACAAAGTTGCTTTTGGTCTGGTTTGTACTGCAGAAAATGACCAGTTTTGCTAGATATAATTTTTTTTACTAATGTTTTGGTGATGTGTTTATGGCCGACAATAAAGAGTTTCGTTCAGTAAAGTGATGGATGGAATTCATGTCCTCAAAGCGTCTCGGCAGAGGTTACAATATTTGAACAATGATGACGAAAACTGTTTTCTCTGTCGTGTCCGTGTGTCGAAAATTGTTATGCGCTTATTTTTTTATTTGATTTTGTGCGTGGCATAGATTTGCCGTGCGCAGAGGACGCTTGAGCAGTGCGCAATTGCACAGGCGCGCACTTTAGAGGGAACATTGCTCACATATGAACTTGAAGTGCCATCCCATTCCTAACCCATAGGGTTCAACATGATGTCGATCCACCCTTTTGCAGCTAGTACAGCTTCAACTCTTCTGGGAAGGCTGTCCACAAGGTTGCGGAGTGTGTTTATAGGAATTTTCCACCATTCTTCCAAAAGCGCATTGGTGAGGTCACACACTGATGTTGGTCGAGAAGGCCTGGCTCTCAGTCTCCGTTCTAATTCATCCCAAAGGTGTTCTATCGGGTTCAGGTCAGGACTCTGTGCAGGCCAGTCAAGTTCATCCACACCAGACTCTGTCATCCATGTCTTTATGGACCTTGCTTTGTGCACTGGTGCACAGTCATGTTGGAAGAGGAAGGGGCCCGCTTCCAAACTGTTCCCAAAAGGTTAGAACAGTTTTCTGATAATAAAGCCGACAGTCGACTTTGGAATATTTAGGAGCGAGGAAATTTCACGACTGGATTTGTTGCACAGGTGGCATCCTATGACAGTTCCACGCTGCAAATCACGGAGAAGGCCCATTCTTTCCGAAATGTTTGTAGAAACAGTCTCCATGCCTAAGTGCTTGATTTTATACACCTGTGGCCGGGCCAAGTGATTACGACACTGATTCTCATCATTTAGATGGGTGGTCAAATACTTTTGGCAATATAGTGTAGATATTGTAGCTCTCTAATATGCTGCTGCATCGCCTCTGAGTTGGTAAAATGTTGTGCTAGATTATAAATCATGCCTCGCACCTGTAAAGTAGAAGGTTGTGGCCATAAGCCCAAAAAATTGTTCGACTTTGAATTTCAACTTAGACCCGAAGAGAAAGAAGACGCAGCATGACACTTGTTTGGTTCCACCATTTTTACCTGGGGGTTGTAATGAATTCATTATCTAAACGGGAAACACAAGTATTGTGCTGAAAGATACAACCATCCCATCAGTCGGCATCCTGGTGAGAGCAGACATTGTACAGTAATTGCTTGTTTTTATTATGTTCGTAGTTTGTATTTAAAGTTAAAGTACCACTGATAGTCACACACACACTAGGTGTGGTGAAATTAATGATATCTGCATTTGACCCATACCCTTGTTCCACCCCCTGGGAGGTGAGGGGAGCAGTGAGCAGCAGCGGTGGCCACGCTCACAAATCATTTTTGGTGATTTAACCCCCAATTCTATCGCTTGATACTGAGTGCCAAGCAGGGAGGTAATGGGTCCCATTTTTATAGTCTTTGGTATGACTCGGCCGGGGTTTGAACTCACGACCTACCGATCTCAGGACACTCTAACCACAAGGCCACTGAGCAGGCTTTTCTTGTTTAGCAATACTGTCAAAAGTCAATTAATGTGACTTAAAACATTTTAATAAAAGTGTATTACCCTTTTTTTCTTGTTGTCCTCTTAATAATTAAAATTGATGAGCGTGTCTATCCATCCATTTTCTACCGCTTACTCGAGATTATAATGAATTTATCATCTAAACGGGGAACACAAGTCTTGTGCTGAAAGATACAACCAACCCATCAGTCGGCATCCCAGTGAGAGCAGACATTGCACAGTAATTGCTTGTTTTATTATGTTCGTAGTTTGTATTTCTTGTTTCGCAATACTGTTATGTTTAATTTGATAAAAGTCAATTCATGTGACTTAAAACATTTAAATAAAAGTGAATTACCCGTTTTTTCTTGTTATCCTCTTAAAAATTAAAATTGATGATAGCATCCATGCATCCATTTTCTACCGCTTGTCCCGAGATTATGATGAATGTATCATCTAAACAGGGAACACAAGTCTTGTGCTGAAAGATACAACCAACCCATCAGTTGGCATCCCAGTGAGAGCAGACATTGTACAGTAATTGCTTGTTTTATAATGTTCGTAGTTTGTATTTCTTGTTTCGCAGTACTGTTATGTTTAATTTTAATAAAAGTCAATTCATGTGACTTAAAACATTTTAATAAAAGTGAACTATCCTTTTTTTTTTGTCATCCTCTTAATAATTAAAATTGATGAGCGTGTCTATCCATCCATTTTCTACCACTTGTCCCGAGATTATAATGAATGCATCATCTAAACGGGGAACACAAGTTTTGTGCTGAAAGATACAACCAACCCATCAGTCGGCATCCCAGTGAGAGCAGACATTGTACAGTAATTGCTTGTTTTATTATGTTCGTAGTTTGTATTTCTTGTTTCGCAATACTGTTATGTTTAATTTTATAAAAGTCAATTAATGTGACTTAAAACATTTTAATAAAAGTGAATTAACCTTTTTTCTTGTTATCCTCTTAAAGATTAAAATTGATGATAGCATCCATCCATCCATTTTCTACCGCTTGTCCCGAGATTATAATGAATTCATCATCTAAACGGGGAACACAAGTCTGTGCTGAAAGATACAACCAACCCATCAGTCGGCATCCCAGTGAGAGCAGACATTGTACAGTAATTGCTTGTTTTATTATGTTCGTAGTTTGTATTTCTTGTTTCGCAATACTGTTATGTTTAATTATATAAAAGTCAATTAATGTGACTTAAACATTTTAATAAAAGTGAATTATCCTTTTTTTTTTTGTCCTCTTAATAATTAAAATTGATGAGCGGGTCTATCCATCCATTTTCTACCACTTACCCGAGATTATAATGAATTTATCATCTAAATGGGGAACACAAGTCTGTGCTGAAAGATACAACCAACCCATCAGTCGGCATCCCAGTGAGAGCAGACATTGTACAATAATTGCTTGTTTTATTATGTTCGTAGTTTGTATTTCTTGTTTCTCAATACTGTTATGTTTAATTTTAATAAAAGTCAATTCATGTGACTTAAAACGTTTTAATAAAAGTGAATTTTCCTTTTTTTTTTGTTATCCTCTTAATAATTAAAATTGATGAGCGGGTCTATCCATCCATTTTCTACCACTTACCCGAGATTATAATGAATTTATCATCTAAACGGGGAACACAAGTCTTGTGCTGAAAGATACAACCAACCCATCAGTCGGCATCCCAGTGAGAGCAGACATTGTACAGTAATTGCTTGTTTTATTATGTTCGTAGTTTGTATTTCTTGTTTCGCAATACTGTTATGTTTAATTTTAATAAAAGTCAATTAATGTGATTTAAAACTTTTTAATGAAAGTGAATTATCTTTTTTTTTGTTATCCTATTAATGATTAAAATTGATGATAGCATCCAGCCATCCATTTTCTACCGCTTGTCCCGAGATTATAATGAATTTATCATCTAAACGGGCACAAGAAACCACCAACCCATCAGTCGGCATCCCAGTGAGAGCAGACATTGTACAGTAATTGCTCGTTTTATTATGTTTATAGTTTATCCTTTTTTTTTTATCCTCTTAATAATTAAAATTGATGACAGCATCCATCCATTTTCTACAGCTTGTCCCTCTCGGGCTCACGAGGGGTGCTGGAGCCTATCCCAGCTGCATTGATGAAAGCATATAAAATAAAATCAGCCAACCAAACAATATTATCTGGAACATGCTAAAACTTCACAAACAGACATTTTTGCTCAAGTAATCAAACGTCTAAAAAAAAAAGTGGGAATAAGCAGTATTCCAAAAAGAACAAAAGAAAAAGAAAGAAATAAAGAGCCAACTGAACCCCACGAGTACTCGACTTCCCGCCTGTAAAACTTGCAATGGAAATGAAAGCCAGATAAATGATTCCCATCCCATACTGTACCACAGTACACTAGACTATCTGAAGTTTGTATGCCTGACTCAACCTTTTCATTTAACCACTTTTGGGACAGTAAAGTGAATTATATTTATATAGCAAGTTTCTCTACAGACTCAAAAAGGTTGACATAATAAAACCCATTATCTACATCAAACTCATTTTAAGCTCAGGGGCCGCATGGAGCAAAATCTGTGCACACGCGGGCCGGACTATTAAAATCATGGCATTAAAACTGAAAAATAAAGACAACTTCAGATTGTTTTCTTTGTCTTACTTTGGCCAAAAATAGAACAAACACATTCTGAAAATATTACAATAAAAATATAGAAAAAAAATACCGGCAGCGGTAAAGTTTAGATCCATGAAGGAAAGAAGAAAGTGACTGAATGCTTATAACTGAATACATTTACATATTCATAAAAATGTGTTTTCTTTTGTATAACTTTTTTTTTTAAGAATTAAGTACTGTTTATGACAACCTTTTTCCAAAACACAATAAAGAATGTGAGATATAACAGGATAATGCATACAGTCGTGGTCAAAAGTTGACATACACTTGTAAAGAACATAATGTCATGGCTGTCTTGAGTTTCCAATCATTTCTACAACTCTTATTTTTTTTGTGATAGAATGATTGGAGCACATACTTGTTGGTCACAAAAAACATTCATGAAGTTTTTATGAATTTATTATGGGTCTACTGAAAATGTGACTAAATATGCTGGGCCAAAAATATACATACAGCAATGTTAATATTTGGTTACATGTCCCTTGGCAAGTTTCACTGCAATAAGGCGCTTTTGGTAGCCATCCACAAGCTTCTGGTGGAATGTTTGACCACTCCTCTTGACAAAATTGGTGCAGTTCAGCTAAATATGTTGGTTTTCTGACATGGACTTGTTTCTTTAGCATTGTCCACACGTCAGGACTTTGGAAAGGCCATTCGGAAACCTTAATTCTAGTCTAATTTAGCCATTTCTTTACCACTTTTGACGTGTGTTTGGGGTCATTGTCCTGTTGGAATACCCAACTGCACCCAAGACCCAACCTCCGGGCTGATGATTTTATGTTGTCCTGAAGAATTTGGAGGTAATCCTCCTTTTCTTTGTCCCATTTACTCCCTGTAAAGCATGGGTGTCAAACTCTGGCCTGCGGGCCAAATTTGGCCCGTCGTGTGATTTCATTTGGCCCTTGAGGCAATATCAAATTAACATTAGAGCTGGCCCGCCAGTATTATACAGCGGCAGTGTCGCTGTAACACCACATTCACCACTAATACTCATACTTCCCAACTCTCTCGAATTTCCCGGAAGACTCCTGAATTTCAGTGCTCCTCCTGAAAATCTCCAGGGGCAATCATTCTCCCGAACAAGAATATTGGGGCATCCTCTACAACCTGTCGTCATGTCTGCTTTTCCTCCATACAAGCAGCGTGCTGGCCCAGTCACATGATATATGCAGCTTTTACACATACATGAGTGAATGCAAGTCATACTTGGTCAACAACCATACATGTCACACTGAGGGTGGCCGTATAAACAACTTTAACACTGTTACAAATATGCGCCACACTGTGAACCCACACCAAACAAGAATGACAAACACAGAGAACATCCGCACCGTAACACAACATAAACACAACAGAACAAATACCCAGAACCCCTTGCAGCACTAACTCTTTCGGGACGCTACACTATACTTCAAATAGAAAAGAGGCATTCAATTTTTATTTAAATTTTATTTGATATGCCATTGATGTTTTTTAATTATTATTATTATTATTTGAAACTCGATTTTGCATGTCACTATAAAGTTATATAAGCCTTGCTTGTTCAATATTCAATGCAAAACTTGTTTGGGTCCCTATTAAAAGGTTAATTTGTTCAACCAAATTTTGGCCCACTCTCTATTTGAGTTTGACACCCCTGCTGTAAAGCACTAGCTCCATTGGCAGCAAAACAGGCCCAGAGCATAATACTACCACCACCATGCTTGACGGTAGGGAAGGTGTCCCTGGGAATAAAGGCCTCACCTTTTCTCCTCCAAACATATTGCTGGGTATTGTGGCCAAACAGCTCAATTTTTGTTTCATCTGACAACTCTATCACGAAAAAAATAAGAGTTGTAGAAATGATTGGAAACTCAAGACAGCCATGACATTATGTTCTTTACGAGTGTATATAAACTTTTGACTGTTACAAAAAAGTGGAACCCCAAAAATTAAAAACTTGGTGGGGTCCCTGGGACCATTTTGAAAATTCCTAGCGCCAACACTGATGGAGTATTGGTGCGTGCAAAACAGCAGCAGGTGGCCATGGCACGGTTCTAATACTAATCAAATATCATCCCGGGGGCCATAGATAATTAATTATTGTCTTGCTGTCTTGCCCAAGGACACAACGGCAGTGACAAGAATGACGGAAGCAGGGATTGAACTTGGAACTCTGAAGTTGCTGGCATGGCTGCTCTACCAACCGGACAGTCGCTCTCATTGCCAGATTACAAGTACACTAGTAGTGCGATCAACTGATATTGAATACCAGACCATGAACATCCATCCTTCCATCCATTTTCTACCACTTGTCTCTGTTGGAGTCGCAGGGGGTGCTGGAGCCTATCTCAGTTGCATTCGGGCGGAAGGCGGGGTACACCCTGGACAAGTCGCCACCTCATAATAGGGCCAACACAGATAGACAGACAACATTCACACACTAGGGTCAACTTAGTGTTGCCAATCAACCTATCCCCAGGTGCATGTCTTTGGAGGTGGGAGGAAGGGAAACCACGCAGTCACGGGGAGAACATGCAAACTCCACACAGAAAGAACCCGAGCCCAAGATCGAACCCAGGACCTTCGTATTGTGAGGCACACGTACTAACCCCTGTACCCCTGTACCCCTCAGGCCATGAACAATGATTCTTAAAAGTGAAACGAAAGAGGAAAATGCAAGACAAATTTGAAGAGGTAGGGGTGTTTTCCGCAAGAACACCAGAAGCAAAACAAAACTAAAAACTTTTCCATAGCACGAGAGACAATCGGACTTGAAGTTATACAGATGTCTTTTACAGATGTCTGTCTGGGTCACAATAACTAGAATGGGAAAACCAGGTTGAACGCACCATGTCTTGGTGTCTGCACTGCAAAAACTGAAATCTAAGTAAGATTAAATATCTCAAATAAGGGTGATATTTGCTTATTTTCTCTCTGATAAGATAATTATTCTCACTAAGCAGATTTTATGTTAGAGTGTTTTACTTGTTTTAAGGGTTTTGGTCCTAAATGATCTCAGTAAGATATTACAGCTTGTTGCTGAGATTTTATGACCTATATTGAGTAAAACATGCTTGAAATTAGAATATCAAGTGTTGCAAAGTTTTGTCATCAACACTCACGAGTATAAAACTACTTTTTTAAAGTAATAATTTCTTATTTTTTTGGGGCGGTATAGCTCGGTTGGTAGAGTGGCCGTGCCAGCAACTTGAGGGTTCCAGGTTCGATCCCCGCTTCCGCCATCCTAGTCACTGCCGTTGTGTCCTTGGACAAAACACTTTACCCACCTGCTCCCAGTTCCACCCACACTGGTTTTAATGTAACATAGATATTGGGTTTCACTATGTAAAGCGCTTTGAGTCACTAGAGAAAAAGCGCTATATAAATATAATTCACTTCAATTATTTCAAGCATGAAAAAAAAATGACACAATTTAGTCTCATAATTAAAACAGATGACAGCCAAATGGACTTTGCTGTTTTATTTTCAATGAAACAATAGAAAATAAGTACTCATATAGTAGTACAGTTGGCACAGTACAGTAAACTGACAGTTAATATTTAAACATTTGACATTTCAAACAATTTTGAACAGAAATAGTTCATGCACATTCAGATAAATTCCTCAAAATTACAATTAAAAAAAAATTTGGCCGGGGGCCAGGCTGTATATATGCGCACTAATTGACTGAAAGAGCACGCACTTGGCGCGATGATGTCATGTTATCGATGGAAAAATGCATTTTTAGACCATATGATTTGCCTGAGCGGCTACGAGAACCCGAGAGTAACAAGCGGTTGCCTAGTTGCCTTTCCATTAAGAACAATAAATTATGTTTTAGTATAAGTTTGCTGGTTTCAAGAAATGTAATGCCGAGCGCATATCATTATGTCAAGATAATGGCACGAGCATTTACCTAATTTAAGAATATTTTTCAACATATTGAGTAAAAACGTCTCTTTTTTTTTTCTACCAAGAAAAGTGCACTTGTTATTAGTGAGAATATACTTATTTTAAGGTATTTTGGGGTTCGTTGAGGTTAGCAAATTTTACTTGTTTTGGAAAGTCCAAATTTTCTTGTTCTATTGGTAGATAATTTTGCTTAGTTCAAATAAAATACCCCTAATTTTTGCATTTTTTTCCCCTTGTTTTTGAACACCGACTTTTTGCAGTATGGGTGCTTCCTTCTGGAAAATGTGAGGGGTTTTTTTCCATCAAAAAATGTGAGCCTGACATCTGCTGTATATGTTCTACTTGTTCTGGTTCTACTGAAAGGTGTTTGCATCCATCATGACTTTAGATGCAATCCTTTCTCAGTGCCTTCACAGATGTCTGACTGGACATCTGTGCAAGAGTCCATCATTGCGGCTCCCATAAAAAAAAAAAACACATCTCCAAACCCTGAAGTGGTCCGACTGAAGCAATCCTTTTGGGGGAATACTGTAGTGTGGAGCAACAGCAGCCGGGCAGATGTGAGGTTTGGATGGCTGCCAAACAGTGCGGGGCCATTCCAATTATAGGGCCTTCATTTCAGGGCTTATCTCCATGGTAACGTTTGTTATGGGATGAAATAATAAATGCGTCCGCATGGTGTTGTTATTAATAACGAATCACATCCAGACGAAAACGGTTACTGGGTGAGAATGATGTAATACAATGCCCGGCCACAAGTGGCGCTGTAAGCATCCATCCATCCATTTTCTACCGCTTATTCCCTTTGGGGTCGCGGGGGGCGCTGGAGCCTATCTCAGCTACAATCGGGGCGGAAGGCAAACAAAGCCAATAGGGACACTAAAACTAAAGAGTATATACACTATGGATTTACCATTTCAAAACGGGTTACAAAGGCTTAAAAGTTGGCTGCTGACATAGCATATGCAATAACATTTTGTGTCATTTCCATTCTATTGGCAAGCTTAATCTACTTGCTAATTTCCTAGCAGGTTACTTTCTATTGTAACATGGTTCAAGCTACACTTCCATTAAAATGCAATAAACACTTTTTGGGTACCAAACCCCAAAACTAGTGAAGTTGGCACGTTGTGTAATTCGTAAATAAAAACAAAATACAATGATTTTCAAATCCTTTTCAACTTATATTCATTTGAATAGACTGCAAAGACAAGATATTTAATGTTCGAACTGAAAAACTTGTTTTTTTTTGCAAATAATCATTAACTTAGAATGTAATGGCAGCAACACATTGCAAAAAAGTTGGCACAGGGGCATTTTTACCACTGTGTTACATGGCCTTTCCTTTTAACAACACTCAGTAAACGTTTGGGAACTGAGGAGACACATTTTTGAAGCTTTTCAGGTGGAATTCGTTCCCATTCTTGCTTGATGTACAGCTTAAGTTGTTCAACCCCCACAAAATGATATTTTAGGCTTCATATTGCGCCACACATTTTCAATGGGAGACAGGTCTGGACTACAGGCAGGCCAGTCTAGTACCCACACTCTTTTACTACAAAGCCACGCTGTTGTAACATGTGGCTTGGCATTGCCTTGCTGAAATAAGCAGGGGCGTCCATGATAACGTTGCTTGGATGGCAAAATATGTTGCTCCAAAACCTGTATGTACCTTTCAGCATTAATGGTGCCTTCACAGATGTGTAAGTTACTGTCCGAGGCAGATATTTACATATATCCGTATTTAAGTGTTACTTCTTTATTTTCATAATCATATTACAAAACAGCTAGTGTTTTTCGTCCAATTGTGGTCTTTTGGTTGTCAGCAAATACTGTGTGCTAACCTTGACTATGGAATGTAAGGAGGAGATATAATCCTTCTCCTTATCTCTTCTTGTGTCCAGCTGCAGAGGACAATGGGCATGTGTTTGGGCTGGAAAGACAAGACAGCGAGGGTGGGAGGGAGAGAGACTTTATAGAGTAGAAGGTTTCCATATTTTAGAGCAGACCATGTTAGCTGCACGATTGAATGTTCTATGCTGGACTGGTCTCATTATGTTTGCAAAGCTTTGCAAATATATTACAAAATACCTATTCTGTCTCTGGTGGTTCTTCTACTCAGCTTTAAGTGTCGTAAAGAGCTTGGGAGCGACCAGAAACTTGAATTCCCTGGGAGGAACAACTGGTCCAAACGCAACATTACCCATGCCTTGGGTACTAATACACCCCCATACCATCACAGATGCTGGCTTTTGAACTTTGCGCCTATAACAGTCCGGGTGGTTCTTTTCCTCTTTGTTCCGGAGGACACGACATCCATAGTTTTCAAAAACAATTTGAAATGTGGACTCGTCAGACCACAGAAGACTTTTCCACTTTTCATCAGTCCATCTTGTTACTTGCTGCTTACGTGCAGTGATTTCTCCAGATTCTCCAAACCTTTTGATGATATTACGGACCGTAGATGGTGAAATCCCTAAATTCCTTGCAGTAGCTCGTTGAGAAATGTTGTTCTTAAACTGTGTGACAATTTGCTCATGCATTCGTTCACAAAGTGGTGACCCTCTCCCCATTTGACTGAGCATTTCATGGAAGCTGTTTTTATACCCAATCATGGCACCCACCTGTTCCAAATTAGCCTATTCACCTGTGGAATGTTCCAAATAAGTGTTTGACGAGCATTCTTCAACTTTTTCATTTTTTTTGCAACTTTTTCCAGCTTTTTGGACACATGTTGCAGGCATTAAATTCCAAATGAGCTAATAATTGCAAACAAATAATGTTTTTCAGTATCTTGTCTTTGCAGTCTATTCAGTTGAATATAGGTTGAATAGGATTTGCAAACCTTTGCATTCTGTTTTTATTTACGATTTACACGAAGTACCAACTTCATTGGTTTTGGGGTTTGTAGGTGTGGCATATGTATGACATCAATTTCACGCAGTGACGTGTTTCCAAAACCAATCCACAAGCATTCCCGTGTGTCCAAGAAGATCGTCCCAACTTGGCGACCTTACAGCAAGACTTCACATAACCAGTACAATCAAACGCACCAGCTGATCCTATGGAAAAATATAACACTGACATCCTGCATTGCACAAACACAGACTGAATGGCTTATTATCCTCCAACATTTTTAGTGGAAAGTAGAATTAGTCCTCAGAGTGTTCCAATAAAATCTATATTTAACTCCTGCACAGGTGGTTGAAATAAAAAAAAAACATATTTTCCTCATTTGTTTTAGCAAAAGAAAGAAAGAAAATTCAGTTTCAGGCTCCTGTGAGGGATGAGACACGGACTTTTGACAGGTGTTTGTTTGAATATCAAACAGAGCCGTGGACACAGGCCTGCCTGCAGATGGTGGGCAGATTGCATTCCAAAGAGCAGCTTGAGTTCTGCATTGTGAAGGATGAAGGAGTCTTCTATGATTCTCCAAAGGGGTGAATGAATGAGCAAACACTGTGTCATTGATGCATCGCTATCCTGATCAATGTATCCACCACTGAACATGAAACCACACTGGACGTCTGGCGTTGCGTTTCTGTTAAAGTGCGAAGCTCTGAAGACATTGACTCTATGATCGCACACAGGCTATAAAATGATCAGCGCAACTTCTTAAAAAAAAAATACCGGAAGTTGGCGGGAAAATCAAAGACGAATAATAAAGTCAAGACTGGAACCAGCTTCAACATCATTTTTACAGACTTCCTGTATGAAACACAACCTCCTGTGTGTACCGTAGTTAGTTTGCTGCACCCCCTTTGACATGTTTCTATTTTCAAGCCAGCTTGCTGTGTTAAATGTATAATAGAGGAATTTTCCGGGGTTTTGTTTTTTGTTTTTTTAAGAATTTCCATTTTTGTTGCTCAAATGAGCTAAAACTGGCACAAAAGACACATTTAAAATGTTTAAAAATGCAATTCCTAAAATGATCAAAAAGTCGTGATCACTTGTAAAGAACATAATGTCATGGCTGTATTGAGTTTCCAATCATTTCTACAACTCTTATTTTTTTGTGATAGAGTGATTGGAGCACATACTTGTTGGTCACAAAAAAACATTCATGAAGTTTGGTTCTTTTATGAATTTATTATGGGTCTACTGAAAATGTGACCAAATCGGCTGGGTCAAAAGTATACATACAGCAATGTTAATGTTAGGTTACATGTCCTTTGGCAAGTTTCACTACAATAAAGCACTTTTGGTAGCCATCCACAAGCTTCTGGTTGAATTTTGGACCACTCCTCTTAACAAAATTGGTGCAGTTCAGCTAAATTTGTTGGTTTTCTGACATGGACTTGTTTCTTCAGCATTGTACACACCTTTAAGTCAGGACTTTGGGAAGGCCATTCTAAAACCTTAATTGTAGCCCGATTTAGCCATTCCTTTACCACTTTTGATGTGTGTTTGGGGTCATTGTCCTGTTGGACCACCCAACTGCGCCCAAGACCCAACCTCCGGGCTGATGATTTGAGGTTGTCCTGAAGAATTTGGAGGTAATCCTCCTTTTTCATTGTCCCATTTACTCTCTGTAAAGCACCAGTTCCATTGGCAGCAAAACAAGCCCAGAGCATAATACTACCACCACCATGTTTGACGGTAGGTATGGTGTTCCTGGGACTAAAGGCCTCACCTTTTCCCCTCCAAACATATTGCTGGGTATTGTGGCCAAACAGCTCAACTTTTGTTTCATCTGACATCACATGGACAAATACAAGACCTTCTGAAGGAAAGTTCTGTGGTCAAATGAAACAAAAATTGAGCTGTTTGGCATCAGCTCTGAGCTTGTGGGTGGCTACCAAAAGCGCCTTATTGCAGTGAAACTTGCCAAGGGACATGTAACCAAATATTAACATTGCTGTATGTATACTTTTGACCCAGCAGATTTGGTCACATT
The DNA here is from genome assembly GCF_033978685.3 of Nerophis lumbriciformis. Classification (NCBI taxonomy): domain Eukaryota; kingdom Metazoa; phylum Chordata; class Actinopteri; order Syngnathiformes; family Syngnathidae; genus Nerophis; species Nerophis lumbriciformis. Next base: position 25,048,128 of record NC_084565.2, read on the forward strand.
TTCAGTAGACCCATAATAAATTCATAAAAGAACCAAACTTCATGAATGTTTTTGTGACCAACAAGAATGTGCTCCAATCACTCTATCACAAAAAAATAAGAGTTGCAGAAATTATTGGAAACTCAAGACAGCTTTGACCAGGACTGTAAAACCCTAATGAAGGTGTTTGGATGTTCTTAAAGAGCTTAGTAGGCAGAATAGGCTCCATTGTAAGCGCATTTATTCAGTATTTAGAATGCATAAAAAAAGAAAACATATGTATTCTTACCTTACATAAAAATTGTGAACGATAGGCAAAATGTTAAAAAAACGACATGAACGCAGACAAGCTCATGACCAATCAGAATCAGAATCACAAAACTGTATTAATGCCCGAGGGGAAGTTCAGATTGTTATCACAATCCCATTCAAGAGCAGACATACATTACAGGGAGACAGAACAGGAACGCTGACGGGTCTGCGCCAATGAGGTCGACTTTGCTGTGACACCTTTTTCGGGGCTGTGTGTAAATCATAGGACATTAAAGGTGCCATACGTAATAAATTGATGTCAAGTCATCATTAAATGACCGTGATATGACAAAAGGCATTAATAATATTAATAATAATATTGAAATACCTTTATAACTGATAACAGTAGTTCAGCCGGGATCTGCTCATTTCAAAATTAGATTTACAGCCCCGAAATATTGTTATTGTTTTAATTTTGATGCCCCGCCCTCCACCGTTTGACCAATTAAAAAGTCAGTGAGTGTGTCACATCCAGGTTGCCAGTTACGCAACGCCATCTTCGTCGAGCTACTGCCACTGGTAAAGTTACTAAACATGTCAGACCTTAGTAAATCTGCCTGTAATAGAGTGATCTAAGTTGTTTGTTGCCATCTCCTGGTGAATGTTTGGTATAGTGGTCTGTGGTTACTTTTTGGTTGGCCAAGGGTTTACGTTGTATTGCGCACACTAACGGCAAGTGTGGGAGTCGGTTCTGATGTATGAAGTAAAGAGACGTAACTTCATCACCTCGCCTGGTTATTGGCTCCAACCCAGAATATTACACTGTCCATACCTATGCTCCTTCAAAGGCTGTGCTACTGGCTGCAAAGCATTGCACTTTCAAATACAACAATGAGTAGAGAGGAGTGTTATGTGTGTATAAGAGTAAATAAATGAACACTGAAATTCAAGTATTTATTTTATATATATATATATATATATATATATATATATATATATATATATATATATATATATATATATATATATATATATATATATATATATATATATATATATATATATATATAGCTAGAATTCACATAAAGTCAAGTATTTATTTTATTTATATATATTAAAGTTAAAGTTAAAGTACCAATGATTGTCACACACACACTCTAGGTGTGGCGAGATTATTATATATATATATATATATATATATATATATATAAAAAAGAAATACTTGAATTTCAGTGAATTCTAGCTATAAATATACTCCTCCCCCCTTAACCCCGGCCCCGCCGCCACCGACCCCGACCCCGACCCCCTCAACCCCCCCCAAATCTCCCGAATTCGGAGGTCTCAAGGTTGGCAAGTATGTCTGACGCCAAACTTGCTTATTTCTTCCTTGATAGGTAAGTCAGGCATTTACGTTCTCTTATTACTTGTAATAAATGGAAATGGACATTTCGCATGTAAACTATATTGTCCAATACAGCAGTGTTATTCAACCACTGTGAGATACAGTCTGGTGTGCCGTGGGAGAATATGTAATTTCACCTATTTGGGTGAAAAATATTTTTCGCAAACCAGTCGTAATAATCTGCAAATTATGTGTTGTTGTTGAGTGTCGGTGCTGTCTAGAGCTCGACAGGGGTAACCATGTTATACTCTTCCATATCAGTAGGTGGCAGCAAGTAGCTAATTGCTTTGTAGATGTCGGGAACATGGTTTGTCGTGATCACAATATGCGGACGACAGTGTGCAGGTCAAAAGGTGACTAATGCTTACACCAAAAATAAACAAAAAGGTGAGTGCCCCTAAGAAAAGACATTGAAGCTTAGGGAAGGCTATGCAGAACGAAACTAAAACTGAACTGGCTACAAAGTAAACAAAAACAGAATGCTGGATAACAGCAAAAACTTACTGTGGAGCAAATACGGCGTCCACAGTGTACATCCGAACATGACACGACAATCAACAATGTCCCCACAAAGAAGGATAAAAACAACTGTAAGTATTCTTGATTGCTAAAACAAAGTAGATGCGGGAAATTTCACTCAAAGGAAGACATGAAACTGCTACAGGAAAATACCAAAAAAAGAGAAAAAGCCACCAAAATAGGAGCGCAAGACAAGAACTAAAACACTACACACAGGAAAACAGCAAAAAACAAAACAAATAAATCACGGCGTGATGTGACAGGTCGTGGCAGTACACCTACTTTGAGACAAGAGCTATATTGATGCATGCTTGGTTATGGTTTAAAGTCATATCCAACAATTGGGACGACGACTTTTTATTGTCAACTTCGTTTTCTAATGATTTCTGCTGGATTTTTTTCAACACAAAAAATGTGCCTTGGCTCCAAAAAGGTTGAAAAACACTGCAATACAGTCTATGATCTTGTCTAACAAAGCTAGTATGTTCGTGCAACGAATGCTTAGGAGTGAAGCCCCATCACACTAGTGTAGCTTAGCATGCTGCCATGATTTATTGGTAGTTGTTGTTGGTGAAGAAAATACCAAACGTAGTGATGTGTCTGTAAAGCCATTTGCTTAAAATGACCAAAATAAAAAAAAAACTGTTATGCGGAATGTGCCTTTTACTACATTACATATCTACTTACAGTATGAATATAAAACATTGATGTAGGTTTGGGGATGTTTTTAGAGCGCTTTAAACCCCATTAGATCCATTGTTAACTGACTTCAGCTGTTTAAATGCGGAAAAAAAAGAAAAACATACAGTGTGTGTGTTTGTCTTAACAAAATGTTTGTGAATGTCTGACAAAAAAATAAACAAGTGCAGTTCCACTATAAGACAATGGGAGAATACGCAGAAGGCCAAATGAGACTGGGAACACGCACATTTAAGGGTTGCTCCACCAAAAGTGTAAAACATAATGCACGGCAAAACTCCACGCAATTGCGTAGCTTATTTTACTTACCGCATTCTCCGGACCATAAGGCGCACTGAATTATAAGGCGCATTAAAGGAGTCATATTATTATTTTTTTCTCCATTTAAAACACTTCCTTGTGGTCTACATAACATGTAATGGTGGTTCTTTGGTCAAAATGTTGCATGGATTATGTTTTACAGATCATCTTCAAGCCGCTTTCTGACAGTCGCTCCAGGATGTGCCGTTTTGTGAGCGATCTTATTTATGTGGCTCACCTTTGACAGCGTCTTCTCCCCGTCATCTTTGTTGTAGCGGTGTAGCGTGCAAGGACGGGGGTGGAAGAAGTGTCAAAAGATGGAGCTAACTGTTTTAATGACATTCAGACTTTACTTAAATCAATAACTGAGCAGTATCTCCTCATCCGTGGTTCACTAGTGCAATAACAATGCCAGAAATGTGTCCCGTGAAAAACCATCTAATAACTAAAGTTCCTTGGGTGAATAATGTAAACTCACTACACCGGTATGTTTTAGCGCTTTCATGGCAGATATAAGCAAGAACTTTACACTACTTTATATTAGAAATGGCAACAGCAGAGGATGAATATCCCATAACAAAAAGATAGAGAAAAAGAAGAAGCTTATCGACTATGGCGTCGGACGCGCGCACATTTTCAGGACTTATGCAGATCCCAAATACAGATCAGCAGGTACCAGAAGGTTAGAAAAGTTGCTTTTGCATAATATTGCGAAACAAAACGGCAGATAATGTGTCTTACCTTATACACACACACACCATAATAATACTTGTATGTTGAAGCACAGTACAATCCATCAAGCGGTGCGGCTTCATAGCTTACCAAAGTCGTACTAAAACATTTTGATGGACTTTTGAGCGCCGTGTGTAATGTTCTATATTTTCAATGGAACATATAAAATATTGGTGTTTACTTGAGTCATATTGCAGTCTACACGTATCTCATGTGACTGCCATCATATTGCAGTCTACACGTATCTCTTATGTGTGACTGCCATTTACTGGTCACACTTATCATTTCACCATTTATCAGATAAAATAGCTTCAAGGTCGGTAAGCAACCCCAGAATTATTCCGGACATTAGGCGCACCGGGTTATAGGGCGCACTGTTGAGTTTTGAGAAAAATGATTACAGATGATAAACAGAATTGAGCCCTGGTAGAAGAACTTTTAAAGGTGTTTTTGCTGCTAGTAAGATTGCTGAATCAGTGTTAATGTGTAAGGAACAGATGGAGCTGCAGTTTTTTGTCTAGGGGTGTCAAACTCAAATACAGAGTGAGCCAAACTTTAAAACTGAACAAAGCTGCGGGCCAAGGTTGAACAAATTAACCTTTTGATAGGGACCCAAACAAGTTTTGCATTGAATATTGAATAAGCAAGGCTTATATAACTTTATAGTGACATGCAAAATCGAGTTTCAAATAATAATAATAATAATTAAAAAATATCAATGGCATATCAAATACAATTTAAACAAAAATTGAATGCCTCTTTTCTATTTGCAGCCTTCTGAGGTAAATATCAACATTAACTTTTTCCACAGGCTAATAAATTTGAAAATAAAATAACAATGAATAAACCAACCATTCAGGACTTTAAACTGCTCAGTTTGCAACACACTGATCTAATCTGATGTGCCCAAGCCAGATACCTGCCATCTTTTCTTGGATGCTAGTTCATTAATGTCGGGGCTCAGGCTTTGAGCTGAGGCAACCTTCATTATCGAACGAAGGTGTTCATCAGACATTATATCTCGTCCACCCGGACCATAGTCTTGGGGGCGTGCCTTAAATGCACTGCCTTTAACGTAGTCTACGAGCCATCGTCACGTCTGCTTTTCATCCATCCTAACATGGTTCAGACCCAGTCACAAGACATGTGCGGCTTCTGTACGCACACACGAGTGAATGCAACGCATACTTCATCAACAGCGATACAGGTTACACTGAGGGTACCAGTATAAAAAACGTTAACACTGTTTGAAATATATGCCACACTGTGAATCCACACCAAGCAAGAATGATAAACACATTTCGGGAGAACATCCGCACTGTAACACAACATAAACACAACAGAACAAATACCCAGAATCCTTTGCAGCACTAACTTTTCCAGGACGCTACAAAATACACCCCCGCTACCCCACACACACACACACACACACACACACCTTGTAGCGTCCCGGAAGAGTTAGTGCTGCAAAGGGTTCTGGGTATTTGTTCTGTTGTGTTTATGTTGTGTTACGGTGCGGATGTTCTCCTGAAATGTGTTTGTCATTCTTGTTTGGTGTGGATTCACAGTGTGGCGTATATTTCTAACAGTGTTAAAGTTTTTTTATTCGGCTACCCTCAGTGTAACCTGTATCGCTGTTGATGAAGTATGCGTTGCTTTCAATTGTGTGTGCGTGCAGAAGCTGCACATATTATGTGACTGCGCCAGCACTCGTTGGACTGGCTGAAAAGTAGACCTGACGATTGGAAGACTCCCGGGAGGGTTGGCAAGTATTAGAATTAGAGTTTGACACCCATGGTCTAGACCAAGACAATGCATGTTGACTCCTCCTTTACAGATTTGTGCGACTACTTTCTGCCAAAATTGAATATCCCTCGAGTTTTTTGAAGAAACATAAATGTTGGCCCGTGAAGACTGATTTGAAAAATAGATCAAATCTGAAAGACTAAACTCTTATCGTTTTTTGTTTGGGTCCATTTTCCACATTGAGTGAACTAGCCGTGGCTTGCTGGCTAAATGACTGATTTGCTGGAGAAATAAAAGGAGAGTGGGAGGAAGGTATGAATAGCTGGCAAGGTGCAGCCTGGTGAGTCAACAACTAAGCCCTGCCAAAAAAGGTCCAAGCGCTCAAGAGGGAAAGGCAGGAGAAAGGTTTGTTCGTCCTCCACTCAGTGCAAATCTCACTTGTTTATTGTATTTTGTCACACTTGTGCCCGGTGTCCATATCATGTACAGTATTGTCGGGAAGGAAGACTTGAGAGTTGGTGTGTTAGAAAGGCGGGATATTAAACAGAAGAACGCCGTGTTTGGACTGCACACGCTCACAGTGCCTCCTCTGCAGACCGTTCCTGAACACTGTGGCCAATGTCAACAAGCGCCAGGCCTCAGCTTAGAGTTACTACCAACGCATACATCACCTGTTTGGACATGGTTGTATAACTTCTTTAGAGAACAACCGGACAAGCCAAATGTTGTTCTTTTACCTCTGCAGGGTTTTTGTTTCTTGTTCGTCAATGTTCACTTTCAATATAGTTCTCCATCTTCAGGAACCAGAAGGAATAAATCCCACTTTGGTCTAGTTTTGTGCGATCCGCTTTATTTAACCAGGTAAAAATCCCATTGAGATCAAGGATCTCTTTTCCAAGGGAGACCTGGCCAAGAGGGCAGCAGCAAGGTTACATTAAAAAACAGTAAACAACACATAAAACATCACTTTTACAACATTAAAACTTGCTCACATGACACATGTGCATACAGACAAGGTAGACTGCAGTCCTTTCACAGAAGCTTTAAACTCATTCAATGTAACAAGGGTTTGAAGTTTAATATTCGATTGTAGGTTATTCCAAGCCTTCGGTGCTGAAAACTTAAATGCTTTCTTGCCCAGTTCAGTTCTTACTTTGGGGACGACAAATTGCAGAACATTCATTGAACGAAGATTGTGACTTCCTTGTTTCTTTGTTAAAAGACAAGACAGATAAGATGGAGTGATACCCAGAATGCAGTGACGTGCAGTCATGGAAAGAAAAAAAATGTAAAAATATTTTTTTTTTATTAAATTGTTATATGTATCTAGTGATTATACTATAAAGTTATTTTCCATTTAACTTCACCAGTTTTAGATTATTTTTATTTAAAATCGCTGAATTTTTACATTTACCGTTCAAATACTGAGAAGAGACGGTGGGGTGAACAGCAGCCAGTTGAGGCACGTCACTCAGTTGTGCCTCACCATGGATTGCGGACTCGGCTATCTGCTGGCCTGCTGTGCAGTGAGACCGTATTGCTATATGAACTATATTATACATTTCCATAGTTTAGTTAGCTGAGGTATATAATGTACAGTGTATTTTGTCAACAACTGTATGTGTGTAACGTATTTCTTGTGCTGAGCGATCATAAAACGGCTGTAAAAGACGCACTGGCTGAGGCTCGCAGTAATCCCGCCTCCTGCACCCCCACCGTAGAATGCACCCCCTGACGGTAGTGTTATATCAACTAAAGCCCACACTTAAACTTTCCACGTGCAAGATTGAATCTATTTAAAATAGTTATTTCATAAAAAGCCAAAAACAATAATGTTCGTGTTGGAGGAGTTGTGAATGACTGCAGGGCCACAACATTATGTACACCTGCAGACTGCAGGTGTACCTAATTCACAACTCCTCCAACACGAACATTATTGTTTTTGCACTTTTTGGCTTCTTATTAAATAACTTTTGTAACCTATTTTTATGGGCTTTCGTCTTTGTGATGTTAAGTTCCTGTTATGCGCTGTTATACAGTATATGCCTTGAGCTCTTATTTTGAAGGCGCTAAGAGCGGAAGTGATGACACGGAGTGGAGCGGAGGTTTTTGAAAGAAGGTAAATAAAGTGGTCCTCGTGTAAACTGGAGCCTCCGTGTTTATTATTTTGTAGTTTCATACAGTATAGGCGACATTTATAAACCCTCGGTTACACTTTTTTAAATAGATTCAATCTTGCACGTGGAAAGTTTAAGTGAGGGCTTTAGTTGATATAACACTCCCGTCAGGCGCATGGACTTCATTTATAAGTAAAGGTAAGACCATAATAACGTTTTTTTTAATTAAATGTGCTTTTTTGTGTACTACAGTTTGTATGTGTAAAGTTAAAGTTAAGTTAAAGTACCAATGATTGTCACACACACACACACTAGGTGTAATGAAATTTGTCCTCTGCATTTGACCCATCCCCTTGATCACCCCCTGGGAGGTGAGGGGAGCAGTGGGCAGCAGCGGCGCCGCGCCCGGGAATCATTTTTGGTGATTTAACCCCCAATTCCAACCCTTGATGCTGAGTGCCAAGCAGGGAAGAATGCTGGTATGAGCTTTTAAACATAACCCGTTAACTGCTGCCAATCAAATGGTGAATAAGATACTCTTTAGGGTTCATATGTTTGTAAATCTGACTGTGATGAAGTCAGTGCCTCACCAGCCATCAACCTCACCGCACGTCACTGCCAGAATGGTTTTGTAGATAAAAACATACCAATGATTGAGGCGTCGAGCACATAAAGATGTCCAGTTAACCATTGAGTATAACACACAATGGTGAGTAAGGGGAGCGCAGTTGGTGATGAATCTCAGTGCCCCGTGGTACACACTATCCAGCTTGTGGAGACAACCAGCAGTAGCATTCATGTACAACACATCTTCTTAGTCAATAACAGGTAAAAAGGTTGTTTCCACCAATTTCTGTTTCACAGTAAAAGAAAAGCAAGACTTGTTTCGATAATAAAATCCCAGTAAAAGTTTCAGTTTTTTTTTTTACAACATACTGAATGTCATCCTTAAAACTCAAGTGGTCATCAATTAAAAATCCTAAATATTTAAAAGCAGATACTAACATAATTTGTTGCCCTTTCAAGACCCTCTGCATATGTTAGAAAGGGAAAAGGGTCCATGCAACATATACCAGATGTGCTTACTTCCAAAGCCAAGTCTCCATCAGCAGCTAGCACTTTCCTTCCCCTGAGAGTGGCAGAGCAGCTTGGTAATGCCTGAGCTGCTTCATGCAACAGGTAGCCTCCATTTTCCACATTCACCCCCACTGTTTTGAAAGAAAGCCGCCTCTCTTAGGTCCCTTCTACACTCAGCCGGCTAAGGTTATCCAGGGTAAATCCCACCTAACCTTATCCTTGTCCACACACACACAATGGTCGTTTAAGATCCCCTCCGTCCGGCAGCACAACGCGACCTAGTACGCATGCGTGGAAAATGCTCAATATCCATTGTTGTGGTATTTCAATTAACTGGAATCCAGTGTGCTGTGTGGCCATCATAAATGAATCAAATCTTTATTGGACACGTGAAAGTATTTTCATCAATCAATCTAGGGATCTAGATATCTGGGGCCGTATTTATCAAGCGTCTTAGAATTACTCCTAAGAAGTCTGCTAAGAGTTGACTTATGAGTAAAGAAATTCTTCACTGAAAGCTGCACTTAAAAGTTAGTTATCAAGCGTCTTACTCACACTTTCAGCGAAGTGTAGGACTGAATCTTAAGTGTCACACTCAGAGCTGAATTACGACATTACTATGTGCCGTAAACGGAATTTTAGGTGACGTCATTTCTGTGTCCATAGAAATGACCAATCACGGAAGGGAATCCCTTGTCTAAGAATAAAGAAATATCTTAGAAATATTTAAGTGGACAATGGGAGTGTATATTTTGACAATAAACTACAAAAAAACAACAACAAACAAACAATATTGGCAATGAATCAAAAATAAATGTTTTCTTTCCTTTCCAATTCATTTTCCCAGTGGCGAGATATGTAAGCATTGTGATGACCTTTAGTTCTGCTTTGAAAGCTCTGCTGCGTGATGTTGCTGATGAGATGACGCCCCTTATTATTAAATCTGTGACAAAAATAGTACCCGCTCTGTCTAAACGATACCGTTTGATCAGCTGCTCGTCATCAAACAAAGCCAAGACATCCTTCCGCTCCCTTCTCTCTCGCCTCAGTGCCATCCCCCGCTGGCAACTCCTAACCACTTAGGACACCTCTGAAGGTCTCTTAAATATCGTGGAGAGTAGGAGTGATTCTTAAACTTAAGAAAGTTGATAAATAGCTTTTATTCTTAAGTTTGAGAGTAGGACTAAATTTCGCAAATTCTCAGGACTTAAGTGTAAAATGGCACTCTAAGACGCTTGATAAATACGGTCCCAGGTCAGGACACTCCTCACTCTTTTGCCTTCACCTTCATTGTCCATTCGTTTTTGGTGACTTTATATACTCTGGACCTAGACGTTGAGTCCGCGACATACATGGCGGACAATAGCTGATCCAGTCTGCTTTGCCAGTCCAAATGCATTCAATGTTTTCCGTAGTCTTCCCTCGTCGGCCAGGTAATACAAAGCACATCCACGGGAGCCCGCATTCTCGTTGTCTCTCCTTCGACAAATAGACAAAGTTTTTCGGGAAGTAGAATCACAGCTGACTTGGACATTCGAAAGTTCTCTTGCCGTCTGAGAAGTGTTGTATCCAAAATAGCTGCAATCGCGCATTTCCTTCACTCAAGGCGTTTATGTGTGATTTCCATAAGCGTCTGTACATGTAGAATGAGAAACACGGGCATGTCTGGATGACTCGCCTCCATCTTTCCAGTGGTTAGCTCCGGTTGTTATGAAGTTGTCTGTGGCGCATTCTTTCTGACTTCACTTCTTGTGTGGGGCACGGTCTTTCTGGTGTCACTTCCTCTCCGAACTCAGTTTGTAAACGATCAATGATTCCATACAAAGCTAAGAGTCGGAGATTCAAGAAATACATGGCACATTTACCCGTGTAAAAAAATATCCAAAGAGGCTTACCTTAAACAATGGTTTAGTGTGGCTGACACGATGCTTAAGCTAAATAATTATTTGTTTAAGGGGTTATCCGGCTTACTGTAGACATAGCCTTACTGTGAGGAGAGGGTCTTCTAACCCCCCTGTTTTGTACTGTAACAATGCGAAGGGTGGGGCCAGACTCATGTCCGACACAAGCTGAGGTATAGATGTGAGGCTATTTTCTTAACCCTGATACAAGGCAAATTTAGTTCCTATAAGGAAATGATCCAGTGCCAAATTTGTCCTAATTCTAAAAATATTGCCAGGCTCACTGGAATGTTAACGTTCCCAACAGATGGCGGCTGGGAAATGGAGTCAAACTGACCGGAGGACTTTTAAAAAATGTTATATTCATTCTTTGTTCGATACTTTTAAGACCCCCTCTCCCCCTCCGTCCGCCGACGCAACGCGACCAAGTACGCATGCGCGGAAAATGCGCACGTCATAGTCACCTCCAGTGTTGCTTTGTGTGCAAGTTCTTAAATTTAACTTATCTGATCAACATCCAGTGTTGTGGTATTTCAATAACTGGAATCCAGTGTGCTGTGGGGCCATATTGTCGTGAATCACACCCGAGCCATCATAAATTAATCAAATCTCTCATGGACATGTGTGTCAGGTTTGTCACTGACAGTTTAGTTATGTTTTGGTTTTTCCTCTGTGTTTGTTTTTATTTCCTGTCAGCGCTCTTATTTTGGTTCCTTTTCCTGCACGTCTCCCTGAGCGCTTGTTTCCCTCACCTGTCCCTGATTGGCAGTCTGGCACACCTGGTGGCAATTGCCAATCAGGCCACTATTTATACCTGCCTCTCCCTCCAGTCAGCGCTGGAGTATTGTAGCTGTAAGCTGTATGCTGTGGACTGTTTGCAGTATCCTGTATGCCGATAGTTGTTTGCAGCTTGCAGTCTTCTTGTTCATTTCCTGTGTGCTGGTTCCTGTTCCCTGTTTCCAGTTTGCCTGTTCCTGGTTCCTGGTTTGTGTTTTTCCTGCATTTTTTGCACATTTAAATCATGTTTCCTTGCATCCAGCCTGCCGTCTCTGCATCTTGGGGTTTGTCACCAACAGTTCCTGACAGAATACTCCAGCCAACTACAAACCCCGCAGGGATTTCAATGGCAGAGAAACTTAACGATATTTT